>NC_026002.2:28102117-28402117 GCF_000442705.2 Elaeis guineensis
TTTTCATACAAGCACTCGACTATGATATGTGGAGTATCATAGTGAATGGTCCTCACACACCCACCAAGATTATTGATGGTGAGGAGTCAACCAAACCCGAGAAAGAATGGGATGAGGTTGATAAGAAATTGTCACAATTAAATGCCAAAGCTATGAATGTTCTTTATTGTGCACTAGATGCTAGTGAATTTAATCGTATTTCTACTTGTGCATCTGCTAAAGAAATATGGAATAGGTTAGAAGTCACCCATGAGGGAACAAATCAAGTAAAAGAGTCTAAAATAAACATGCTTGTACATAAATATGAATTGTTCAAAATAGAGCATGATGAGTCCATAACTGCTATGTTTACTCGTTTTACTGATATAATCAATGGTTTAAAGAGTCTTGGCAAATCTTATACTAACAGTGAACTTGTAAGGAAGATTCTCAGGTCACTGCCAAGAACTTGGGAAGCCAAGGTGACTGCCATCCAAGAAGCAAAGGACTTGAACACTCTACCTCTAGAAGAGCTTCTTGGATCCTTGATGACTCATGAACTTAGCATGATGCAACATCAAGAGGATGAAATCAAAAAGAAAAGAACCATTGCCCTCAAATCCACAACTTCACCTGATTATGAAACAGATGACTCTGAAGATGAAGATCAGGATGAGGAGATGGTTCTCATCACCCGGAAATTTAAGAAGTTTCTAAGAAAAAGAAACAGGGGATAGAAAGAAATTTACAAAAGGGGATCAAAGCATAGAAAAGGAGAAAGATCAAACCCCTATATGCTACGAGTGCAAGAAGCCAGGACATTTCAGATCCGAATGTCCTCAATTGAAGAAAGGTCCAAAGAAATTCAAAAAGAAGGCAATGATGGCGACCTGGAGTGCGAGTGATGACTCAAGCTCCGACGAGGAAACCTCAACCGAACAAGCCAATCTGTGCCTGATGGCACATGAAAATGAGGTAACTTCTGAATCCACTAGTGAATTTACTTTTGAAGAATTGCATGAAGCTTTCTATGATTCAATTGATGAATTAAAGAAACTAGGGAAGAAAAACAAAGAGCTGAAATTGAAAAATCAGTCCTTAGTGAAACAAGCTGAAATTCTTTCAATTGAAAAATTCACATTGATTCAAGAAAATCAAAACTTTAAGGATGAAATTAACAGGCTGAAATCTATAGTAGATAAGTTCACCTTAAGTTCAAACAAGCTAAATATGATCCTTGATAATCAGAAAGCTATATATGATAAGGCTGGACTTGGTTATAAACCCCTGAAGAAACAAAAATTTTTGAAGGATATTTATGCAAATTATTCAAGCAAAAAGCCTACAAATATTACTTGTTTTAAATGTGGAAGAATAGGACATAAATCATACACATGTTTATTAACAAATATGCAAACACAAAGAAAATATGGGTTCCAAAAGGAACCATTCTGACTAACCTGAAAGGACCCAAGAAAGCTTAGGTACCTAAGACAGAAACTTGATCTGTGCTTGCAGGTGTGTCTAGCATCCCAAGAAGGAAACAGGAAATGGTATCTTGACAGCGGATGCTCGAGACACATGACTGGTGATGAATCACAATTCATCACGCTTGATGCTAAGGATGGAGGGATGGTCACCTTTGGAGATAATGGCAAAGGAAAGATCATTGGGATAGGTAACATTGGTATCACTCCCTCCAAATACATTGAGAATGTTTTACTTGTTAAAGGTTTAAAGCATAACTTACTTAGCATTAGTCAATTCTGTGATAAAGGGTATAAAGTAAGTTTTGAATCATCTGTATGCATTGTGACGAGTCCTATTAACGATGACATTAAATTTATAGGACATAGGCATGGCAATGTTTATATGGTAGACTTGAATGATTTAACTAAATTAGACATGCAATGCCTAGTTTCCTTAAATGCTAAAATAAATGAGACTAGTTGGCTGTGGCATCGTAGACTTGCACATATTAGCATGCATTCTCTTTCAAAATTAATCAAAAAGGATTTAGTTCTCGGTTTGCCAAAATTAAATTTTGAAAAGGATAGAATTTGTGAAGCATGCCAATTAGGTAAACAAACTAAGTATCATTTAAATCCAAAAACACTATTTCAACTTCTAGACCTTTAGAGCTCTTACATATGGATTTATTTGGACCAACTAAAATCACTAGTCTAGGAGGAAAACGATATGGATTTGTATTAATTGATGATTACTCTCGTTTTACTTGGATTTTCTTTTTAGCTCAGAAAAATGAAACTTTTCAAATTTTCACGAAATTTCATCGAAAAGTCACTAATGAAAAAGGGTTTTCAATTCAAAATATTAGAAGTGATCATGGAACAGAATTTGAAAATCATGACTTTGAAAATTTTTGTGATGAAAATGGAATTGGCCACAACTTCTCTGCTCCTAGGACACCCCAACAGAATGGGGTAGTTGAAAGGAAAAATAGAACCTTAGAAGAAATGGCCCGTACCATGCTCTGTGAAAGCAACCTTCCAAAATATTTTTGGGCGGAAGCTATTAACACAGCATGTTACATTTTAAATCGTGCTTTAATAAGATAATTTTTAAAGAAAACCCCCTATGAACTTTGGAAAGGAAGAAAACCAAATATTGCCTATTTTCATATTTTTGGTTGCCGATGTTTTGTATTAAATAATGGCAAAGAAAAACTTGGTAAATTTGATGCAAAATTAGATGAAGCAATCCTTCTAGGTTACTCCTCCACTAGTAAAGCATTTAGAGTGTTCAACAAAAGAACCTTAGTAGTTGAGGAGTCCATACATGTTGTCTTTGATGAATCTAACGATCTTCCTTCAAGGAAGAATGAGGGTGTTGATGATGCAGATCCACTAATAGAAGGTATGAAGGAGATCACTCTAAAAGATTCAGCAACTCCAGAAGACAAGGATCAAAAGATGAACAAAATGAGAAAGGTGAAGAAATTCAAGAACAACCTCAAGGTACAAATGACTTACCCAAGGAATGGAGGTATGTTCACAACCACCCTAAGGAATTAATTATCGGTGATCTATGCATGGGGTAAAAACACGTTCTTCACTTAGAGATGTACTTAATCATTGTGCTTTTGTATCTCAACTTGAACCTAAAACTTTTGAAGAAGCTGAAAATGATCATAACTGGATTAATGCTATGCAAGAAGAACTCAGTCAATTTGAAAGAAATAATGTTTGGACCTTAGTGAAAAGACCTAAAGATTATTCAATAATTGGCACAAAATGGGTCTTTAGAAACAAATTAGATGAGCATGGAAATGTAATTAGAAATAAAGCAAGACTGGTTGCTAAGGGATATAATCAAGAAGAAGGAATTGATTTTGATGAAACCTTTGCACCTGTTGCTAGATTAGAAGCCATTAGACTTCTACTTGCTATGCTTGCTTTATGAAATTCAAACTATTTCAAATGGATGTTAAAAGTGCATTTTTAAATGGATATATTTCTGAAGAAGTATATGTAGAACAACCCCCTGGATTTGAAAATCATGCTTTTCCCAATCATGTCTTTAGATTAAATAAAGCTTTATATGGTCTAAAACAAGCACCTAGAGCATGGTATGAAAGGCTAAGCAAATTTCTACTAAATAATGGTTTCTCAAGAGGCAATGTAGACACAACCCTATTTATTAGAAGAAACCAAAATGATATGCTAATTATACAAATTTATGTTGATGACATAATTTTTGGGTCTACTAATGAATCCCTTTGTCAAGACTTTGCTAAGCTTATGCAGGGAGAGTTCGAGATGAGCATGATGGGAGAACTCACTTTCTTTCTCGGACTCCAAATCAAACAATCAAAAGAGGGAATCTCCATCACCCAAAGCAAGTACACCAAGGAACTACTCAAAAGATTTGGAATGGAGAACTGCAAACCTATTGGCACACCAATGAGTCCCTCAAGTAAGCTTGACAAGGATGATGAAGGTAAAAGCGTAGACTTAAAATACTATAGAGGTATGATTGGCTCATTATTATATTTAACTGCAAGTAGGCCTGATATCATGTTTAGTGTTTGCTTATGTGCAAGATATCAATCTAATCCTAAGGAATCTCATTTGAATGCTGTTAAAAGAATCCTTAGATACTTAAATGGTACACAAACTATAGGGTTATGGTACTCTAAGGACTCACAAATTAATTTGTTAGGATATTCTGATGCTGATTTTGCTGGATGTAAATTAGATAGAAAAAGCACAAGTGGAACTTGCCAATTTCTTGGAGTTAACCTAATCTCATGGTTTAGCAAGAAACAAAATTCGGTGGCACTGTCTACGGCTGAGGCCGAATACATTGCAGCCGGAAGTTGTTGTGCTCAAATCTTGTGGATTAAGCAACAACTCGAAGATTTTGGAATCAAACTTAATGAAACACCAATAAAATGTGATAATACAAGTGCTATAAATCTATCTAAAAATCCAATACAACACTCAAGATCTAAACATATTGAGATAAGACATCATTTCATAAGAGAACATGTTCAAAACAAAAATATAATTCTTGAATATGTTTGCACTGAAAATCAATTAGCCGATATCTTTACAAAGGCCCTTAGTGAGGATAGATTCTGTGAAATTAGGAGAAATCTAGGAATTCTAGATCCATTTGCCTAAACTTCTCTTAATTATTATCAAATATTCTTAGAGCTCAATTTCCAACAATTATCCTGGTTCCAAAAGCTCAGTTTTATCACTCTAAAAACTTATCATTGAGCAAAATTCTTTCTCCCAAAATTTTGAATTTTTCTGGAATTTATTTGATTTTTTCTGATTTTCTGAACTTCATGAGTCGACCCCCATGAGTCGACTCAATGGCAAACTTGTAAATCCCACCAACTTCCATCGGGTTCATTGTTTTTAAAACGGGAAACCTTGTTTATGAGACGACTCATCTTCTCGTCGTCTTCCTTCCGAAAGCCGTCCTCTCCAACTCTTTTTGCTCCAAATCCAAGGATCAATTCTGAGGCAATTCTCCCTCCTCCTCTCCACCAAAAATCGCCTCCTTGAAAAGATTTTTCTGTGCTTTCTCGCAGTGTTAGGCGCGGGTGGAACGTGCCCTAGAACTTCACCGTTCATTCAAAATCCACTTCTTTTCTCCACCAAAATTCTTCTTTACTCTTTTGTGATCCCTCCTCCACTGAATTCAAGTCTTCTTGTCTGCTACCTTATTGGATATGGCTCCAAAGATGAAACTTCCCAAAGAAGGAAATCAATCGAGAGCCTGAGGAAATTGTCCGAAAGAAAAGGCATGCTCAGTCTTCCACTGTTCCCAATCCAGTTTCAGTACCTGCTCAAGGTCCCTCTCAACCCTCCATAAGCCCCAGTGTAAATCTTCTTTCTGATAGAAAAGTAGAAACCGGGAAAAATATAGATTTTCGGTTCTTTGAGAAAGAAGGCTTTACTTTTGCTACCAAGATCAAAAATCAAGGATGGGAACTTTATTGCTCTCTTAAGGAAGTCACCTATGTTGATCTAGTCAGAGAGTTCTACCAGAACCTAAATTATGGAAACGGGTCTGTGACTTCAACTGTAAAGGAGATTGACATCTGTTTGGATTCTAGGATATTGGGAGAGATACTTCAGTTGCCTAGTGAAGGATACTCATATATGGAACTCCCAATTAAAGAAGAAGGGATCAGAATTATCTTAGGAGAAGATTTTTCAGGAAGTTTAAACAATTGGAAGCAAAGCTACTGTCCATTGAGATGAGGGTCCTGCATCAGATTGTAACAAACTATTCTTTCCTAGGAGTGGTAGACATGACTTACTATCTGGCAGAGATGTATGTGTCATGTTTCATATCATCACTCAGACCCCCCTAAACCTCCCTGCACTTATGATAGAGGCCATGAGAGAAACTTTGAACAGATCCAAGGCACACTTGCCTTATGGTATGGCCCTTACTAGAGTTTTTAGGAGGTTTGGAGTTAGCTGTGAGGGGGAGACACCTATCAAGCTCTCACATGTGGACACTTTCAACCAACACAGCCTGCACCGAATGGGAATTACAAAGACTGTTGGTGGTTGGATCAAGGGCTCTGAAGAAAGAGCTGAGGAGAGAGCTGAGGATAGAGCTGAAGACAGAACTGAAGGCAGAGTAGAAGAAGAAGGTCCATCTTCTCCTGTACATGATTTCAGGGCAGCTTCACCAGATACCCAGTTCATTCCTGATACTGAGGCTGGCCCTTCTGAGTTTACTAGGATGCCACACCAGTGTATCAGCCAGAGACCAGAGCACATCATCAGAGTTCAGACTGGCTGACGATCAGATCAGCATATTTCACAGCGTGTGGCTTCTTTGTTGTCTAGCCAGTGGAGTAGTACTTCTTTTGCACCTGGAGCTACTCTTCTGATCAGACCATTACTCCCCACATCTTCACTATATTTCAGATGATTTCAGATCAGTCCGTCAGGATACAGCAGCTTGAGGATACAGTCTGGAGACTTACTGGCAGAGTTCTTGACTTGCAGGGGCAAGTCCTTGCATTGGCCCATCCCCAGCCACAGGAGTCTACCATTGAGGTCACAGACCTCACTGCAGAGGCTGGCAGGCTCAGAGGAGCACTAGAAGGTGGATATGAGCTACTGAGGAAAGAGATCAGAGGATCGAGTGAGCATGCTACCACCCAGTTCACTGCTCTACTTCAATCTGTTTCCAGAGCACTGAACGTACTTGATTCTATCAGACTCATGATATCAGCCCTAGTATCTCAGCGTTCTCAGCCTCCCAGTTCATCTCGTTCTCCTACTCATGGCAGAGGCAGACGGGGTAGAGGATGCACTTCTGATCCATCATCTTCTCATACTATATCTGATGACTCTGATCATTGACTTATCTAGATCTTAGGAGTTAGTATCTTGTTCTAAGATCTATACCTTGGGGCCATTTAGCTGGTTGAATTTTATGTTTTGAAACAATTATGATATTAATGGAATCATCTTTCTACCTCTTTGTAATGATTATATTTTGGTTATATTTCAATCTCCAATACATCTGTTGAAATATTATCTTCTCCTTATTGTTGTTTGCTATTGATAATTGCTATATTAAGGGGGAGCAAACATCTGTGAAAAACTCTAAAGAGGAAGAAATTAAAGAATATTTTCAGAAAAGGAAAAGAAAGAGTTAACTATGTTTGATGATGTCAAAAAGGGGGAGAAATTAAAATTAAACAAAAATTGAAATTAGACAAAAAGCAAAACCCTAAATTATGAGAAAAAGGGGGAGAAATTAAATTAAAATAAATATTGAAGAAATTAAATAAATATTGGAGAAATTAGACAAAAACAAGGATTGAAAGATTAAACAAAACTTTGAGAAATTTTGGTATCGAAATTTGGTATCAGACAGAGAAATTTGGTATCAGACAGAACTTTAATCCATCAAAAGCAAAATCATGAGTACAATGCAAATAAGTATTTTTTTATATATATGCTCTGATATTCAAACTTGCTTTTGAAATTTTACTCACCTTGAGACATCAATAAGAAATTTATTTTACTCTGATACATCCTACAATTTCTTTCAACTTGATCTGATACATGATAACATTTGATCCGATACAGTGTGAAGGTTTCTCTAAAATATTATAACATTTGCTCGGATACTGTATGAAATTTTTTCTGATACATTAAAAATTTTCTTGCTCTGATACATTATAAAATCTTTTCTGATATCATTGTAAAAATTATTTTTGCTCTGATACATAGAAAAAGTTATTTATCTTCTCTTGCTCTGAAATATCTTGAACTCAAAATGATCTAATACCCTTTTCAAATCTTTAAGAAAATGGACAAACTATTTTTGCATTTATATTACATGCCAAAAGAATCATACTCTTTTCAAGCATATACACCCATAATGGATTCTTTTGAAATTAATGCATTAACATAAATATTTTTGTTCATATGTTTTGTCATCATCAAAAAGGGGGAGATTGTTGCTCCTAGATTGATTTTGATGATTACAAAGCAGATTGAAGGGATACAAACAATTGAAAAAGTCCTTATGCTCTTCAAGGGCAAAATCGTAATTTCACTAAAATCCTGATTTGATAGTACCATTTGGTAGAACAAATGATTTGAAATCTATTGGTGAAAATTTCATTGTGTTTGGACTAATATTTTTGAAGTTATGAAGGTTTGAAGTGCATGAGTCGACTCATGAGTCAACTCATGGCACTATGAGCTGAATGGCACGCAAAAAATTCCCATGGCACGTTGGATTTTTGGCTTGGCACGACCTGTGAGTCGACTCATGAGTCGACCCACAAGGCATGAGTCGACTCATGAGTCGACCTCTGCTGATTTGGGCCAAAAAATCCAGAAATCCAAGTTTCTGGTCTTTGCAACAGAAGTCGACTCATGAGTCGACTCCTGATGCATGAGTCGACTCATGAGTCGACCCCTGCGACGGGAAATGTCAGCAACGGCTATTTTTTTGCCCGTTTTAATTGCCATTTATGCTTCCTAAAAATCCTCTAACGGCTCTTTATCTGCCTAAATTGTTTTCTCTTGCTACTAATGCCATAAAATCTTAAAATGGTGAAAGGAAATTGCAGATTAAATAGCAGATCAAATTGCAAAGAAAAAGTGTGAAAATCGGGAGATCAAACGTGAGATCAAAAGAGAAGAGAGGATCCTAAATCTGAGATCAACGAAATATTCAAGAAGAAGAGAGAGGATCCACAATATTCAAGAGAGTTTGTGAAAAAGAAAAGCAAGAGCATTCAAAGAGAGAATCTTTCAAGTCGATTGTTTTCAACCTTGATCTAGAGATCGTTCAAAGCTTTCAAGAGATCTTCAATCAACAATCAACCTCTTCTCAAGCGTTCAACCGTTCATTCATCTTGAGAAAATCTGAAAAAGGGGTTCTTCATTTGAGTAAAGCTTTTATTGTTATATTTGCTCATTTAAGGAGCTGTTATTGTATTCATCTGTGCTCTAAATATTCTTACTCTTTGTGAGTTTTTGCTCTTGTTTTGGAGGATTTTCAAAACAAGGAAAGGTTGATCCGAACCTGAAATCGGAGTGTTTTGGGTTTGCTTGTACCCGGGAAACAAGTGTTCTAGCTTGGGATAGCTAGGGTCGAAGTTTCCGACGTCTTGTATTCTAGCTTGGGATAGCTAGTGTCGGAGTTTCCGACGTTTTGTATTCGGGTTGAATACAAAGGATAGTGGATTAAAATTCTCAAGTGGGATCTTGGGGAGTGGACGTAGGTGCAAGGTTAGCACCGAACCACTATAAATCCTTGTGTTTGTGGTGTGCTTTATCGCTTTATCTTATTTCTTTATTATATCCTTGCAATACTGCTTTAGTTAATTAATATTGATTTAAAGCCATTGTTTTGTTCTTCATAAGTTATCTGTTGGGCTTAAAATTTTTAGAAACCCAATTCACCCCCCCTCTTGGGTTGCATAGCTGGGCAACACCTTCTTAGGACTCGTCTGATTTGTGGGTAGTGGAGAAAGAAAAGTATGATCAATGGAAAGTGAAAAAAAAAATTTCTAATATGATTTGAGTTTTCAAGAGAATGATTGGAAAGAGATATTCTCATGGAAATACAATTCTCATATTTTATGGGAAAGAAAAACTTGTATAGGCTTTTTTTTTGTGGCTTTCTCCTAGGATGGGAATTAGAGATTTTTTTTTCAAAAATATTCTTTTATGCCATCAAAAGATCTACTGCTAAAATAAATATCTACTGCTAAAAATCAATATTCTTTTATGGCATAGAAGATCTACTACTAAAATAAATATTCTCTCCATCACAATACCTTAAATCCTCTTCCTCCTTATCTACAATCAAAAATAATTTTAACCATCATAATTTTTTATTTGCAATCTAATACACACACACATATACACATATATATATATATACATATATATATATAAATATAATATATGTGTGTGCGCGTGTGTGTACATATATATACATACACACACACATACACATATATGTATATACATATACATACATACATACATATATATATATATATATATATATATATATATATATATATATATATATATGCGCGCGTGCATGTATATACATACATACACACACACACACACACACACACACACACACACATATATATATATATGTGTGTGTGTGTGTGTGTGTGTACGCGTGCATGTACATACATACATACACACATACATACATATATATATGTGTGTGTATGTATGTGTGCATATATATATATATATATATATATATATATATATATATATATATGTATGTATGTATGTATGTATGTATGTATGTATGTATGTATGTATGTATGTATGTGTGTGTGTATTAAAATGGAGGCTTCTCAAATGGAGAAGCCTTTGTTTGACACTTGGGGTTTTGAAAAAAGTAGGAGGAAGCCACGTGGATAAAAAATTTCTCTTAACAAAATTGTTCAACATGCTTTGACTTGCCATTGGAGAGGAGGCTGCGAAAAATCTCAACGAAGGCACTACGATCGAGAGAATAGGAGGGGTCGAAGAAGCAAGAGAGTCAAAGTGGAGGGTACGGTTACGGACATGAATGTGGTGGAGGAAGCGGTAGAGGTAGAAGAGGAAGAAGATGAGAAAGAGGGCGAGGATGATGAGGAGGGCAGAGAAGGCTGACACAATGGCAGTCGATCTCTCCCTCTGAATGGGTGGGCTCATACTCACTGGCGTCGGTGGAGATTGTGAGATGGTTGCAGAATGGAGGAGGACTTGGGGAGTCGGAAGGGGGCCTTGGATGGTCTTGTCGGCGAGAACCTCGCCTTCGTTGCCTCCTCGCTGTCGAGGTGGAGAACATATGTCATAGCATCCCTGCCACCCCCAGAGATAGCGATCCGACAAGTGAGGAATAGAAACTCAAACAAGAAGATGAGCAACATAGATAAGCGTGAGGGCAAGGAGGGCTTGGAGCGATCGCTACCGACTAAGGAAAAGCACCACGTCCACCTTCAATTTCCTCATCATCCTTGCTCCCGCTCATTCCCCCTCGATTCAAACAATTAGGGATCGGGAGAAAGAAATCAGGACCCCTAGCCGATCCCAAACCTTGACCCTGACTAGATTCCAATCGAATCCAATGAATGCGATAATTGAGGGGAGACAAGATGATAGATCTCCAAATGCCAACCCTAATTCTTGATTTATTTTCGAAGAACGAAGCAGCAGGAAGTGGGGGAAAAGAAACCTAGCTGTTTAAAAATGATATTTCTTTTTCATGGTGGGTTTGATTTTCTATGTATTTTTAAGATTTTTTTAAAAAAATTTTGAATAATTTGGAGCTCTCTCTTCTTTCTATTCAATAGACATAGAGATTGTTATAGTAATTCCAGACATGTCTCATGCAAATAAAAGTGTTTTGAAAATATTCTTCACATGAAGGGCTCGGGAAGATTCGAAGCAAAAAAAGGAAAAAAAAAAACTCCACGCATCGCATCGGTTAATATGCTAAGATGGCATAATAAAAACCCACTTATCACTAATGGACATATAGCAAAGAATTTCAAACAAATTCAAATCTTGATGGTTATTAGGAATCCGAATAAAAAATATAGGCTACCACAAATCCGAAAGTCTTTACCTGACAAAATGGGTAGGCCAACCCATGGAATCAAATTAGAGAATAATTTCAAATAAAGATGACAAGATAAGTGGAAAAATCCTCCCCTTGCTAGCTTCATTGGGACGATGTGTGCCTTTAGTTTTCTCTAGATTTGAGGGATGAAAGTGGATCAGATAATATCTATTTGGATTTATTTTCATATTCAAATCTATCTAGATAAAGATAAAAATTTGAGCATCTGACTCACATCCATATTGTATCTATATTTGTCAAAAAAAAATGGATATGGATATGAATAGACAATTACACCTCTCTCTCAATAATCAATTCTCTTTTTCTCCTTCAATGCTTATCGTGTGCTATTGATAAGGCTTTAAATTGCCAAATCAGAGCTACAGTGATGGGCCTAGTGTGAGACGTACATTATGGATGGCTAGTGTGAGATGTACATTGCGTATGGTGATTTTTTACCGAGATGTGTAAGAACCAAGCCCATAGTCTTAAGAAGCGAAGTGATTTGCCATTAGTTCAACGGATGATAGAGTCAGGATGCGGAGGCCAAGGTGAAGGTTAAGATCAAACCAGAGACTGAGCCTTGAATGGCCAAGCCTCCAATGACCAAAGTAAAAAAGACCACCTTGACAAGACGAAGGTCAAAAAAATCAAGGTAAAGGAATATCAAAACTATGCTGACCATAACAGGGTGACACTATAATATGCTCTTATATCTTCTCTTGACTCATGTTGTTCAAAAATCCTACCTCACTTAGGCATTAGATGTCCCAATTAGAGTAAATTCAAAGAGCTTTTTTCTTTTTTATTCCAAAATCCTATCTGACTTAAACATCCTCTGGATCATCTAGTCAACTCGGACTTTCGTAGCAACATAAATAATGATAATGTACAGAATATGATAAGATTTTTTCTTATATTAAAGGTATAATAAATATTTTATACGTTTTTATCAAAAAAATGAATGCTCAACCAAATATAAGTCACTTTGAATAGGTCATTTTTTTTTATGGTCCAATTAAGTATATCAAAATCATTTTTTCATACATCATATTCTCAAAAATTAGCTTTTAAAAAAAAATATTAAAAAAAAAAATTCTTTCTATGAACCAAATAAGTCCTCATTGTCTATATGTTACTTAATACATAGAGGATTAAAAGGGATATATGTATCCCTGTGGCTTTCATGATTTCATATATCGAAGGTGTGCCATATAGCTACTTTAATTCTATTGTAACACCACATAAGACTTGAGAGATGTTTGTGTTTGGGCTTCTAACTATGCAGGAAAAAACATTGGCTTTTTTAATATTTATGGATTCTCCATGAACAAGAAAAATATGAGAAAAAATAAATAACAAACCATGTGATTTATGGCTATTGTCAAATCACAATCAACAAAGACGTAATAAACTACAAGAGTGTGGTATAAGATCTAATGATTGTAGAATGATGCACTTCTTAGGATACATCGAATATGCCAAATCAGGATCCAGAATAAACACTCACAGAGGTAATAACTAAGAGTGTCGGAAAAAAAAATAGAGAGAAAATTTTTTTTTTCTGAAAAATAAATAAAATATTTAATAAAAAATAGAAGGTCAAATTTTTTCTCCACTGCAAGAACATCATGCGCAAGCACCTTTTCTCTCATACCTCACACACCAAAAAAAAAAAAAAAAAAAAGCCTCACAAAGATCTTCCTCTACCAAGGCAAACTCTTGTATATTGCACCAAAAGCTCAACCAAACGAAAATAGATTAGCACTAAAAACAAATTATTCAAACTAAAATTGGAATAAGAAATAAAGATAAACTGGAAATAGAATCCTTCTATACGTATGGCAAACAATGGACTCTCATCAATAGTCACATAAATTCTATCATGGTTCATGAGAGTTGTTACATATCTCATGTCATCCATTCACATCACAAGGCAGTGCAAATTAATCTCATATAATGGTTAAATATTTGTTAAAAAGGAACATAGGTGAAAACCGCTGGAAGCCAGTTCCTAGAAATTGTCAATAATTATATAAAATTATAATTTAAAAAATTAATAGCAAGATAAATTACAAAAAAAAAAAGAAAAGAAAAGAAGGTGTGCCCGGATGAGGTATGTGTGTGACTTCACATTGAGATCGTTTCCAAGGTACAATGAACCCTACTTGGCTCTAAGCCTTCCATCACGTGTGCAATCGCTTTGAGGTTTAACCCAATGAACTCCTCCAGTTGCCCAAGAAGAAGGGCAAAAGAAGCTTGGGAAAAATTAATAAAATGAGAAAGGAAAATAGTGTGGAAAATTAGAGTAATAAAAAAGCTTGGGGGGCTATCTCTTGGAGTAGCAGCATGAGGCCTATTTCAGATCTATTATATTGGGAACCCAAGACCTAGAGTCTTTGTATAAGCTTAGTCCAACTAACCATCGGAGAGGCCCGTAAATTCCTGAATAGCTCTCTCAATGAATACATTAATGGCTTGCCAAACTAAACTCATTCTATAATACAAATGTTATTAATAAGAAATTACATTTTAAAATTTGAATTAGCCATTGAACGTGGCAAAATGTGCTAGCCATGCATACATGTGTCCTCCATGCCTCACCTCGTCTTGCCATTGCACAAGTACATAAATTTTTTATGCACCACCGGCAGTGTAGAAAATCTGATGTGGAGTACATTGCTTCATCTTATTGGATCATATAACTTTTCAACACATATTTAATATCCACAGTTTTATTTTTTCATTTAAATTTTAGAATGATGAAAATGTCCTTCTTAAAAATTATGACATCCATTCTTAAAAATTATAGTACTCTTTTACAAAAATTATGACACACCTTCTTTTCCAAAAAAAATTATGATACCTCTTCACAGAATTATGACATCTCTTAATAAAAATTATGACATTTCTTCAAAAAAATTATGACACTCCTTAAAAAAATTATGATATTCTGTGAAGGGGTGTCATAATTTTTACGAAGATGTGTCATAATTCTTTGAAGGGATGTCATAATTTTTCGAAAGAAAAAAAAATATCATAATTTTTATGAAAGAATGTCATAATATTTTAGAAAGGTATTCTCATCATTCAAAATTTTAAATAAAAAAATAAAATTATAAATATTAAATATAAGTTGAAAAATAATTACTGCATAATTTAATATAATGAAATGGTACGTTCGACGTTAAATTTTTTACGCTATAGATGCTGTAAAAAAATTTTTTCCACACATGAATAGTACAATGAGTCGTGCCTAACAAGCTCATACATACATACATGTGATCACCAGCCCATCATCAAAAAAAAAATCTAACTGGACTTGGGACTATGTTTACAATTCGAGTACTCAATATGGACGATCGAGAATGGGATGCTTTTCAAAATATATATATATATTTAAATATTTCATTATTTTTGAAGTAGGAAATTAAAATTTTCATCAAAATATAAGTGATTCAAGTGAAGGAAAATTTACCGTCCGCAACAAAGTGGGGAAAAAAGCAAGAATTTTAAAACTTCTAGCATCATAATGTACTTTGATATGAGGCCATCCATCCATTTGGCATACTACATGTACCCTTTTTAAATTAATAAAATTGCATATTAGTTGGTCAATTTTTTGCTATTGAGATAGATTAACGGACCATAAAAACTCTCAAGAATCATAATGCAATTTGACATAAGGCCATCCATCCATGAGGCATACTGCATGGCATTTTTCAATAAAACAAAATATATATTAGTTGAGGCATACTATATGACATTTTTTCAGTGAAACAAAATACACATTAGTTGGTTCATTTTTCACTTAAGGGAGAGATTAAAAGACTGTAATGATTACAAGTAGCTTTTTTTCTTATATTTAGATGGACTATAATAGGTTACATACTGGAGGAGTATAGTAGCCATCCATTAATATTCTTGTTAGGATTTGACGTCTCGAGATTCAGCCTACATTGAGGCCACAGCGTGATTCGCGGCGAAAAACGGAGTCCAACGAGATCAAGATCATCCGAAACGGAGCTCGGATGGAGGAGATACGAACTTTTGAAGTCGGCACGAAATCCGAGATGGTGGAGGACCGCCGGCGGTGCGGCCACAGACGGCGGTGCGTGGCCCAGGCGGGGCCAACGCGTGGGACGTGCGACCCAGGTGCACGGCCCAGCGAGGAGGCGGCCCAGGCGGGCGCGCGACCCAGCCCGCGCACGGGCGCGGCCCAAGCCTGCGCGCGCGGGCCGGCTCAGGCGCCCTACCTGGGCCTTGTTCTTTGGTCCACCATGGATCGGGCGGTCCACAGATGGGCTTGTGGACCGCGTGGGTATTTCTCATGTGTTTCTCACGGTCCACAGCACTATTCCATGGACCGAAGCGCGATCGGAGGACCTAGGTGACTCCCGGTCTTGATCCGACAGTCTGGGATGTGATTTGGGTTGATTAAGGACTCCTAAATCTAATCTAAACCCTATTTAAGCCCTTTAAAAGCCCTGTGAGGCAACAGAGAATGTGTGGGGTTTGGTTTTGTACTGTGGATGCCGTACGGAATCGAGGCAGAAGCGCGCGTTGCTGAGAGAGGAGCAGGAGGCTCCTGGACAGCGGTCGCCAGACACTTCAGGGGTTCAGGGGGTCTTCCAAGAGAGAGAGCTTTTGAGAGGGAAACTTTTGGAGAGAGAGAATTGGGTGTACAAGGGTTGAGGGTGAGGTCTCCTCTTGTAAAATTTTCTTTTTCATAGTGAAGTTTGCATGCCCCGCGGAGGCGAACTCTTTTGTGGCTGATCCACGTATTTTGATTGTTTTGTTTTGTTTCTTCTTTCTTCCTGCTGCATCGCGTGGTACTAAAAGGATCTTGGGAGGTGGTGTCCTGGCCAGGCATCCATCCAACAAGTGGTATCAGAGCAAGGCGGTACAAGGATGCAGATTACAGCGGTGGTGAGCAAGACTGAAGATGGAGAAGACAGGAACAATCAAGATGGAGATCAACAAGTTCGATGGTAAGAGTAATTTCTCCTTGTGGCAGACAAAGGTGAAGGACGTGCTCATCCAACAGGGGTTGATCGATGCTCTCTTGTGCGATGAGAAGCCGACCACCATGGAAGTGCGGGATTGAAAACGGCTACAGATGCAGGCGGTGAGTATCATCCGCATGTACCTGACGGATGAGGTGGTGATCCATGTGCTGAGCGAGACTTCTCCAACGGTGCTGTGGTCGAAGCTCGAGGAGTTGTACATGACGAAGTCTCTCACCAACACTCTTTTCCTCTGGAGACAGTTCTACCAACTGCGGATGATTGATCGACAGAGCGTGCAGGAGTATTTAAGCCACTTCTAGAAGATCCTTACTGACCTCCTCAGCGTTGGTGAGAATGTTGAGGAGAAGATCAGGGCGCTGGTTTTGCTGGCATCGCTTCTCCCTTCGTACGAGTCATTGGTGACTGCTCTTCTAATGGAGAAGAGCACCATCAAGATGGATGAGGTCACCACGGCGATACTCCAAAATGAGGTTCTCAGGAGGGAGAACTCAGCTTCGAGCTCAGGTGGCGGTAGCTCAGCTTTGGTGGCTTTTGGAGGAGCAGGAGGCGGTAGACGGAGCGACAGAAAATCGCAACGAGGACGGTCCAAGTCCAGGAGGGACTTGAGCAAAACCAAATGTTACCGGTGTAAGGAGTTGGGGCATCTAGCCAGAGATTGCCCTCAACTCAAAAATCGGACGGTGGCTGCTGTAGCGATGGCCGGCAGTGATTCAAATGGAGATATCCTGGAGATATCTAACAAGGTATCTACTTCTTTCCAGCAGTGGATATTAGATTCTGCATGCCCCTATCATGTATGTTGCAGAGAGAAGCAGTTTGACTCTCTGGAGAACAGTGAGGACACTGTATATCTGTCGGATGGATCGAGCTGTGCGATCAGAGGTATTGGGATGTCAGCTGGAGGACACATGACGGTGCAGTGAGGAGATTGGAGGAGGTCCGATACATACCCATTTTCAGACAGAATCTTATCTCACTTAGCAGACTGGATTCGAGAGGCTACAGGACGGTAGCTAGTGGAGAAATCCTGAGGGTGTTATGCGGCGATAGGATTGTGCTGGAGGAGAAGAAGAGGAGCAGAGGACATTATTACCTGGTAGGGAGCCCAGTGCGAGGTGGAGCTTCGAAAGTCAGGCGGAGCCCAGAGCGAGGTGGAGCTCCAGGAGGCGGATCGGGGACGAGACAGGAGACTCGGGAGGATGAGAGGCGACGTCACAAGGTGAGATTCTTATTGCCGTAGGATGATGCCCCAAGCAGGTCTCAGGTTAGGAGAAGCACAGCATATGACAGAGATGGGATCGAGCAGCCTGGCTCGACTCCTATGTTTGCCCATCCATGATCAGCAGGCGATTGCCCCAGGGCATAGGGGCGAGGAGATCCAGAAGCTCTCAGAGTTTGGAGGAGGCCGAATATCGAGTCGAGGTGGAGATTGTTAGGATTTGATGCCTTGAGATTCATCCCATAGCATGATTCATGATGAAAAATGGAGTCCAACGAGACCAAGATCATTCGAAATGGAGCTCGGATGGAGGAGATATGAGCTTTTGAAGTCGGCACGAAACCCGAGGTGGTGGAGGACCGCCGGCGGCGGTGCGGCCGCAGGCCGCGGCGCGCGGCCCAGGCGGGGCCAACGTGCGGGACGCGCGACCCAGGTGCATGGCCCAGCTGGGCGCGCGGCCCAGCCTGCACGCCTGCCCGTGCGCACGGGCCGGCCCAGGCGCCCTGCCTGGGTCCTGTTCTCCGATCCATCATGGACCGGGCGGTCCACGGGTGGGCCTGTGGACCGCATGGATATTTTCCACGTGTTTCTCACAGTCCATGGCACTATTTCGTGGACCAGAGTGCGATCGGAGGGTCCAGGTGACTCCCGATCTTGATCCAACGGTCTGGGACGTGATTTGGATTGATTAAGGACTCCTAAACCTAATCTAAACCCTGTTTAAGCCCTTTAAAAGCCCTGTGAGGCAACAGAGAAGGTGTGGGGTTTGGTTTTGTACTGTGGACGCCGTACGGAACTGAGGAAGAAGCGCACGTTGCTGAGAGAGAAGGAGTAGGAAGCTTCTGGACAGCGGTCGCCAGACACTTCAGGGGTTCGGGGGTCTTCCAAGAGAGAGAGAGAGCTTTTGAGAGAAAAACTTCTAGAGAGAGAATTGGGTGTACAAGGATTGAGGGTGAGGTCTCCTCTTGTAAAATTTTCTTTTTCATAGTGAAGTTTGCATGCCCCGTGGAGGCGAGCTCTTTTGTGGCTGATCCACGTATTTTGATTGTTTTGTTTTGTTTCTTCTTTCTTCCTTCTGCATCGCATGGTACTAAAAAAATTTTGGGAGGTGGTGTTCTGACCAGGCATCCACCCAATAATTCTAATCTTGGTAAAGACGAGATTTGATTTCGTATTACTTCGTACACCTTCGAAAACTTTCACTAACTTAGTAACTAGCACCTTCAAAATTGTATTTATCAAATCAAGTATTATCAATATTTTCTCTCGTATAGGAGTGGCAGCAATGGCTCAAGTTGGCTTGGATTCTTGTCAGGTTTTATGTTGGATCAAAGTAAATCTGCCAATACCCCTTATCTATGATCAAGTTAGTACAGAAAAAATCTATAGGTTTCCATCTAATTACATGGACTTTCGACCAACCTAATGTATTCGTATCAAAGCATACATGCATGCATGTATGGATATATGCAATCCACCAAAGCTTCACTTGTCAGTTATGTATCTTAAAAGGCACAAGTAAAATTTGCTCGAGAAGAGAAAATTAATGCCCGGAAGTCAATATAAATTTACAAAAAGCCATGACATTGAAGTGGAGAAGAAAATATAGCAAATCTCGTACATGTGCTTAATTATCTGTTTAGCTTATCTTGCTCTTTTTTCTTTATCATTGATTGAATTAAGGACGCAATCAAGCCGAACCGAATCAAGTCGAGTAGCTGGAAGCTCGAGTTCAACTTGACTCAACTCAAAATTTGGTTCGAGATCGACCGAATTTTAATATCCTAAGTTCAAGCTCGATTTAATGAAAAATAGATAAAATTTGAGATCAACTCGAATAAGCCATACTCGAGCTCGAGCTTGAACTCGAAATCAAACTTTAGCCTATTAATAATATATATATTAATATATATATATATATTATAAATAAAAATAATAATTATATATATATATATATATATATATATATATATATATATATATATATATATATATATATATATATATATAGACTTGCGAACTTTCGAACTGAGTATCCTGCTACTCGAGTTCGACTTGAAAAACTACTCGAGTTCGACTCGAACTCGTTAATAATCGAGTCCAGCTCAAGTAATTCACAAGCAACTCGACTTGTTTGCACTCCTAAATTGAATGGCCTCATGGATCACGTGAATCGAGTCATGAGTGGCTCATAGACCATCTCACAATTATGACTATCATAAAGGTAACTTAGGATTTTGGTTTTTATTTTATGCCCAATTTCAAGCAATTTTGGGTCAATTATATCTTTCTATCAATTTTTCTCTGTGGCTGCATCGCACATAAGGCTTGAATAAACTCAATCCCAACTTGATCTTTTGGACAACTGACTTGACCCATGAATAATTGACCTAAGTACCTATTAGTTAAGCAAACCATACTCCGAATTTGAGTATAGTTTGAGTTGCTAAGACTTCAAAGAGTGGATTGATGGGTCATGTGTCAAGATCGGTGGGGTTTTATATTTATAAATAAATTTAATGATTAGAGTTGCAGAATCTATAAAAGTTAAAATGTTTTAAAATTTATATTCTGTAACACTTTTGCATGGACATTAAGTTATCAAAAATCCAATTTTGAGATATTTAATGCATAGTTGCAATATCTCTAAAGAAAAAGAATGGACATTTTTATTTATAAACATTTCAAATCATGCAACTCAATTCTAATCATTTATATTTTTATTATATTATTACAATCACTGAATTAGCAATGAGTGTAAGTGAAATTTCGGTTAAAAATTCACTTAATTATTGGTATTATATAAATAAGATTTACTTTTTTAATAGAATGATACAAATTAAATAGTTCATAATGATATCTGGATATTAAAAATATGTCTCTCAAATATTTGGTAGATGTGCATTGCTCATCTCACACAGTAAAATTATCTCTTTTTTATTTTTGGACGTGTTATTCTGCAAAAATACTAATCTATTTTTTTTTGAATAAACTAGTAAATATTTTTCGTTTTAATTTAAACTTAAAAATAGCTCTCAAGTTGAGTTTCACTTAAAAGCAGCTCTCCAATTGATATAAATGATCAAATTGCTTCTACAGTTATAAGCTAACACTAAAATAATACTGTGATATTAAAAAATAGTACTGTCTTATTATAAATAATACTGTCTTAATGTAAAATAATATTGTCTTATTATGATGTAAGGGTATTACGAAACAATATTTTTTTATTATAATATAATACTACCTTATTATAAAACAATATTACCTTATTGTAATATAATACTATTATAAAATAGTACTGTTTGATTATAAAACAATACTGCCGTATTATAAAATAATACTACGATATTAAAAAATAGTACTGTCTTATTATAAATCAGTACTGCGTTACGTATTATAAAACAATACCGTGATATTAGAAGACAGTACTGTCTTATTATAAATTAATACTACATTATTGTAAAATAATACTATGTTGTTGTATAATCGTACGAAGATATAAGAATATAACGGTCATTTCAGTTAGAAATGGAGAGTTGCTTTTAATTTATATTTGGAACGGAGAGTTAGTTTTAATTTAAATTCAAGTGGAGAGCTATTTTTAATTTAAAATATAAAATAAAATTTTTTATCTAATTTATTATTTTTTATTTCTCGTAAAACTAACCATTATTATTATTATCTTTTTAAAAAAATTCACATGGGCGCAAAGTCCTCTCCCTCTCTCCCGTGGAAAATGTTTGGGTACCCTTTCATCATGTTTCGTAATCCTCAAGGCTTCAGCAGGCGCCAATTGTCACCCGTTCTGGTTACGCTAATGCCATTTACCAACGCCGTTATACAATATCATTCACAGGTTGGTTTGATCCGAACCCGAGCCTGACACGAATCAGGATCGAGTGATGCGGTCGGGCCAAATTTCGGGCTCCCCGGTCAAAAACTTTCTGACAGTACGGGCATAATAGTTGGGTCCGGGTCGGATGCGGGTCAATACCCGACCCATTAACATCACAGCCAAGCATAGGCCCGGGCAACGTTACCGAGCGGTGACCAGATCCCCACCCACCCACGAGCTTTCCAGCCTCAGGGGCGGGAACTCCCAAAATCTGAAAACAACTTCGGGGAAGATCGATTCTTTCTCAGAATCTCTCTCCCTAATGGAGGAAGACGAGAACGAAGCCCTCCCTCGAGTCATTTCCGAGCTCGAAGCCCTCCACCATGACGACCCCAACCCCCCTTCCCCCTTCTCCGAGCCCTCGCTCCTGGACCTCCTCTCCCTTCTCGATGACGGCGGCAGCGGCGGCGGCGGTGACGGCGATGACCGCTCCTTTTGGGACCACCTCGCCACCAGGAAGCTCTCGCCTGCCTCTCTTCTCAGTCCTCTCTCCGCCGCCATGGACTCCCCCTCCCCACGCCTCTCCCTTCTCGCCTCCCGCGCCTACCTCTCCCTCCTTGTCTCCCCTTCCGCTCCCCTGTATACCCTCTTTACCCCCCTCCCGTTCCTCTCCCTCCTCCGCTCCCTCCGCCGCGCCCTCAAGCCCATCTCCTCCACCTCCCCCGCCGCCGCCCCCCAGGCCGACACCGCCCACCACCGAAGGAAGACCGGCCGGAAGCGGAAAACCGGCCGGCCCCGCGACGCCGCCGGTTCACCTGCGGACCAACAATCGGACGCCAGAGAGTTGTTACCCCAGGTTCTTGAACTGCTCGACTCCGTGCTGTGGCGCATTCGGCTCGACGGCTCCCACGACGGCCTCAAGTCGTTGGTCGAGGCCGTGGCTGCCATCCTCGACGCCGCCACTGGCCACCACCGGCTGCAGGACCTCTGCTTCCGGATACTCTATGGTTTGGTCTCTAGGCCCGAGCATGGAGACCAGATGCTCTCGGCGGTTGAGGTACTGCGATCTTTGGCCCCAGTGATCCTTTCTTCGGTGAAATGCCCCTCCCGAGCCTCTGCCCTAGGGTTTCTTACGAGAAAGATGGTACCTTTGTGTCGGGAGAATGATGGGGTGAGGAAGGCTCTCGTGTACCTTCCGAGGTTCTTGGCGATGAAGGCGCCGGAGAAGTCCGAGCCCAGAGCTCTGGCAGTTGATTCCATCTTGGAGATTGTTCGAGCAATGGAAAATGAGGATCGAATTGGTTTCATGGAGTATGTGGTGAAGATGACAAAGGGGAAGACGCAGCTCAGGCTGCTCGCTGTCGATCTCATTCTAGCAATTTTGACATCGTTGCCTGATCCATTGGGAGTGAAGGATACCGACGAGGTAATTGATCGCCAGTGGGGTGTGAAGTGCTTGGAAGCATTAGTACAGCGTTGCTCGGACTCAGTTGGAGGAATCCGAGCTCGGGCATTAACGAATATGGCTCAAGTGGTTGACTTTTTATCTGGGGATGAGGAGAATCATTCTCAGCTGCAGGAAATTGTGGGAATTGGCAGTGCTAGCTTCAATGATCTCCTGAGCAGGAGGTGTGTGGATGAGAAGGCTGCTGTGAGGAAGGCGGCGCTTCTTCTCATAACAAAATCGATGGCTTTAATAGGCAGGCCTATCGACGAGGTGCTCCTCAGAACAGTGGGATCTGCTTTCTCTGACCCGCTTGTCAGTATCCGCAAAGCAGCTCTTGCAGCTCTGTCAGAGGTAACGTTTTCCTTTCCATTTTGGGTTCCCCTGGTGAGTTTGTGTTTGCTATGATTGTTCATGCTTATAATTGTTGTGCTTCATTTGGGCTGGTATTGCAGGTCTATAGAAGATTTCCAGATGGTAGAGTGATAAGTGAATGGCTTCATGCGGTGCCAGCCTTGATTGTAGACAATGAGACAAGCATTCAAGAGGAATGCGAAACTTTGTTTCTTGAATTGGTCTTGGACAGGATCTCTCAAGCTGGAAAAGTGAACCTGGGTAGTGATGCAACTGTCTTGGAGTCATTATTACCTGAGGGTATATTGGATTTGTTGAAAGGGATCTGTGATGGGGAGGTGGCACCATGTGTAAGAAAGATATGTGCAAACCTTGGGAAGAAGAAAAAACTGAAGACTTCCATCGCTAGTTCGCTTCAAAACATCATTACGGCATCAGAATCCTTGTGGCTGAGAAATTCCATGCCAATAGAGAAGTGGATTGCCCCTCCTGGGGCTTGGCAGCTTCTTTCTGAGGTCTCTTTGTTCACAACCAAGGCAGTTGACTGGGAGTTCCTTCATCACCAGTGGCAGCTCCTTGACAAGGTTAACCTGGAAGAGAAAGGTGAAGCCCTTGACGGAGGGGAACTAACTTCTATTTCATGGGCCAGAGATCGTGTTTCCCTCTTGCAAACCATTTCCAACGTCTCCTTGGAATTGCCCATGGGGCCTGCTGTAGGTTTGGCCGAGAAGCTGTTCAACTGTATTCAGAATTTTAACATGCACTTGAGTGAGGTAACTGCTGATTAATATGTGGCTAACATGCATAAGCTATTAAGGCAGTTCATTCCCCGAAAGATTAGAAGTCTATATTTCATAATTTATCTCTATGACAAGTCTCTTGCCCTATGTTTACAATTTGATAATTCCATTAATCTTGATTCAAGGAAACATGATTAATGATCTCAACTTTAACAAGTTCCTTGTCAGCTAATTTTATCCAAAACTGCATATTTCCTCAACCAATCCCTTGAGAGTGGAAACAGGAAAAAGAAACTAAAGGGATTTTGGGTCACTCTCCATGCAAATGTTTACCAAATTGCTAACTTGGGCACCCTCCCCCTACCCCCTAACATAAACATACTTCAATTCTCTTCCACTCTCTTTCATAATACCCTTCAGATTCTTAACAATGGTTCTGATGATCCCTGTATTTAATGCACCTTTTTGTTTTTCTAGAAACTTATCTTAGTCACCTTCTCCCACGTGATGGTCTTCTCATTGTCCAAACTACGAAGTCAATGACATCTTGAAGTAATTAGTGTGGATGGCCTTAGGTTTTTCAATAATAGCATTAGAGACTCATAGTGCACACATAGATATTGGCTAAAATGACTGCTAGAGATATAACTCTTCCCTCCTAGAAACTAATTTCAATTCTATATCTATGAATCAATAAAGCCTATAGCTCATATTAGAGCATTGTTTGACAAGCCATGTTAAAGCTAACCTGTCAGACAGGCAAGGAGTTAAAATTGTGGGATCAAAGTGGTACTCTTGTATAAGGTAGGTATGTACGTATGTATGTATGTATATATATAGAAACATACATACATACACACATACATACACATACACACACATACATATACATATACATATACATATACATATACATACATATACATACATATACATACATACATATACATATACATATACATATACATATACGTATATATACATATACATATACCTATACGTACATATATATATATATATATATATATATATATATATATATATATATATATATCTTTTAATATATATATCTATTTGCTTCAACTGTTCAAAAGGATGCTTCCACCTTGCTAATCAGAACCTTCAACTTAATGTTCTGTACTTGGCTTGGAATCTTTTTGTTGTTCCTTTACCTAGTCCCTTGCCTGCAATAAATTTGTGGAGTTCCTTGTCCCTGTTCCTGCATTAGCACCTGCCCCAGCATCCCGTCTCACAACTAACAATCGACTGAAATGTTTACATCTGTTACAATTTGATGTGACATAGATAATATGGATTTGGGAGTATTCTAGTGCTAATTTAGGTTGGACAATCTCACAGCCTTGGTAATGCAACAATTGGGTCAACCGATAAATGGATTTATGTGTTAGACTGATCTGTTGGTGTTTGAAGTTTGTGCTATTTCCAATTTTATTCCCTCCTTCCCTTTTCAAAAATTGTCATAGTCTTTTAGTATAGTATCTTCAGGAATACTGATGCACAATAGACCAGATGTGATACAAGCAAGTGGTTGGTGGAATCGGGTTCTGGTATACATTCTGATTGTAGTTTGCTGATATAACAAGACACAGGCTGCTCGGATGAGCATTGAGTTGGTCATGCCACTTTGGATTCTTTGAATTTCCTCCTTCAGTCGCATGCCATTCTATAGCTTATTGAATAAGGAACTAAACAACTAGCTAAATTCTACAAGATATACAGCTCTTTCTCTCTCTGCACTATGCAACTATTTGTTCTCATTTGTGGCCTTTCAGTTCTTCTCTTTTTCTCATTATCTCCCTTTGCTTCTGCTGCCATGGAGGTGCATCTCCATATTCCAAATTGATGAAGATCCAAATATCGTCAGTGGGCGACCCCCTCCTTTTTTTTCTTTTGATAATGTCATGAATTTGCTTGCAACTTATTGTAAAATAATATTAATAAGCTGCCTGGTTGGATGGTATGTTTTCAAAGTTTTATGGTTGCATGAAAATTGGAAAGTTGGTAAGGTTTTCTTACATCTAACTTGTATGATTTCATGATTTAGATGGAAGTGTTTCATTGTTAGAGTGTTAATGGCCAGAGAATGGTTAGGTATGCAAAATTCTGGAGCAAATTCTAGCCAAATAGATGCCACCAAGTTCACAAGTCTAAAGTTTCACATCTGGAACATGCCAGGTCTAAGGATTTGCCAAGTTCACTAGGATGAACAATTTTTTGTCTTCTGGATAATTGCAAACACCATAATTGCAGTCAAGTGTTTATTGGCATATTCGCTCATGGTGCAATAAATCTAGTGTGACGTTACCAATTTGTCTTTCAGTTTTTCTTTCAACCAATTCTTATGAAAATAATCATCTTCACAGTAGTTTTTTAAAGACTATAATATCTATCAACAGAAAAAAAAGTGATTAAATACAACCTGTACTCTTTTGGGTTGACAAATATCATCATGTCATCTGCAAGTTCCATGGTCAGCTCGGAAGAGCTTCATCTGGCACATTGAATTCTTCATGGGACTCAAGTGTTGGGGTGTGTGAGTGTGTGCTTGCATACTCATTGGCATTGACAAATATCATTTCATCATCTGCAAGTTCCATGATCAGTTTGGCTGAGGTGCTGAGCCTTGTCTGGTGCATTGAATTCTTAATGGGACTGCTCACAGTTAAAGCCATGTTTAACTATGGAAATATTTTTAAAAACAAAATCTAATCCTTAGGTTTTGCAAATATCTTGGGCAGGAGCATGTGAACTAGAGGACGCTGTCAGTCTGAGAGTTGGAGTTTATATAACAGGTAGAGAATTAATCATATAGGCAACTCAAATATATATGATTTTTTTTTAAAAATTTAAATATAAGTTGTTTGTTTCCATAATCTACAGTTCATCTAATTATTGAGTGATAAAAAAATTTATGCTTCGTCAACCTATTTAACGTTTACTTTTTCTGTTGTATTCCCATGTTATAAAGTGAACTAGAGTTCCAATATTAAACTAATGTGAGTGCAATTCTTTTGAAGCACTTTGCTTCAGCTTAAATTTATAATTCTTTGCCATGACAGGCATGTGGCATTGATTAGGATTGGATAGCAAGATAGGATTCACAAAGCTAATCCAAAAATGCCAAAATGATGCTTCTGCTCATGGCTGGTTTTCACTTTATGTATAACATGAAGGTTATAGTTGTTGATATCTGTTAGCTTCATGCATTATTACTCTACAATCATGTTGCCTTCTCTTTGTGTCTGCGCATAGGTTGATGCTCATATAAAAGCTCTGAAAACTTTATGCAAGCAAAAGGAAACACCGGAGAAGGGCAATGATCTTGTTTTGCACTGGGTGCATCAGTTGCTCTCCAAAGCTCTAAAGATTATTGATGGTTATGTATCAGCTGTCTCAGAAGCTGAAAAAGCTAAAAGCTTTCTAACACCACCACCTCAAAGTGGGACAAGAAATAGGAAGGAGTTGTTGGCACCAAAGTCAATGTTACAAGCGGTGACTGCAGTCTTCACTGTTGGATCTTTGATTTTGTCCTGTCCATCTGCTGATTTGCAGGGCATTGTACCTTTGTTGCACACCATCATAACATCCAGAAATTCTGAACCAAGGCCTAAAAAGCTTGCAGGCTTGACAGTTTCATTTGAAGAAATATCCCCTTCTTTGTACAATCAGTCCTGGGTGACATTGGGAAAAATCTGCCTTGTGGATGATAAACTAGCAAAGTGTTATATTCCTCTCTTTGTGCAGGTTTGTAATGTGAAATGCTGTCACCTATCACTTGTTTAACTGTTACTATAAGTTAATTGTGGTCTGTTGGTGCTTCAGGAGCTTGAGAGGAGTGAC
The DNA here is from genome assembly GCF_000442705.2 of Elaeis guineensis. Taxonomy (NCBI): domain Eukaryota; kingdom Viridiplantae; phylum Streptophyta; class Magnoliopsida; order Arecales; family Arecaceae; genus Elaeis; species Elaeis guineensis. The sequence goes on from NC_026002.2 coordinate 28,130,193, forward strand.
TGTGCAGCTCTTCGCAATAACATCATGGTGGTGATGGCTGATTTTTGCGTTCGATATACTGCCTTAGTTGACTGGTATTGCTCTTGTCACTAAAGTTCCAAAGGATTTCTTTACATCTCTTATAATTGTTTAACAATCATCTGCACACTTGATCTAGTCATAATATTTTCTTATATGCAGCCATCGTTTACATCTCTAGCTAAACTTTCCTGCATGTCTAGTTCTTGCATCATGCTTCATCAACCGATCGTGAATGTCATATCTCTTGATAGTGATATAAATGTGAAGATGTGCCAGACGAGGCACATGGTGAAATTTTCCAAGGGTTTACATGTTTGGCTTAATTTAATTTACCATGCCTATGTTATATAGCTCTTGGCTGATCTCAGTTTTCTGCAACTTAAACAGTTATATTCCGAAGATCACTATATCATTGCGAGATCCTTGTGAAATTGTGAGAAGACAAACATTTATCTTGCTTTCACGATTATTGCAGGTGTGTTTTCTGAATGACTTTAACCTCTAGAGTATTTTCATTTGAGTTTGTGATTCTTGGTTAATCGGTCATCGATGTCTTCGGCTTTTGTCCAGAGAGACTATGTAAAGTGGAAAGGAGTGTTGTTCCTTCGGTTTCTGCTATCTCTAGTTGATGATTCTGAAAAGATAAGACGCCTGGCAGATTTCCTCTTTGGGAGCATCCTAAAAGGTCTGATGGTTCTTACTTTGTTGTTTTAAATTATTACACATGGTTAAAGTATATCATTTACTGGTGGATTTATGGGGCAGTCAAGGCACCACTTCTTGCATATAACAGTTTCATAGAAGCCATTTTTGTGCTAAATGATTGCCATGTTCATGCTGGGCATCGTGAGACTCAGGGAGGTCTACTCACTGAGACTCAGCTTTTCTCCATAAGGTATACTTTTCATGCAGATTCTGATCCTTCAAAGGAGATGCATCGATTGTTATAATTCTTAGTTCAATAATTGTGATTGCAGAGGCACAGACGAGAGATTGAGGTCACAAAGAATGCATATCTATGTTTCTTTGTTAAAACAAATGGCACCAGAGCATCTTTTAGCTACTTCAGCCAAATTATGTGCTGAGATCTTGGCAGCTGCTTCTGATGGCTTGCTCAATCTTGATGATGTCACCGGGCAGTCTGTAGTTCAGGTACACTACATAAATATGAATTCTATTTTAATTCTGGGCAGAATAAAATAATTTTTATGATGTCTAGTTGAATAAATCAAATTGCATTCCATTTTATATTCTCATCTAACAAAATTCTTTAAAAGTGCAGATCGCTTTAGATATAAAATCTAAACATGCTGATATACATATAACCAGATAAATGATTTTGTAATATTTGATTTATAATACTCAATCAAAGTACTTTATTGTTTTTTCATCTGTAAGTCAAATAGGATTATTTCCACACTCCAAAACCTACATGACATCTACCAGAAGTTTGATCCTCCTCTGCTACCTACAAGCTGTTCATGTTTCACCTGTGCTGTATAATCACTACCTTAAAATTTTTCAGGTGGAAGGAAAGTTATTTATAATAACAACAACCATACTTTGGCTTTTTGAGTAGCTTGTCAATTAAAGAATTGGAAAACAGGTCTGGATGATTTAGTTGTCCTCCATATTAGCATAAGGATTTGTTTGAGTTGATGCATAAGCTGCGGTTACCCTTTTCTAGAGCAGTGGGATGGCAGAATAGGATTTCTAGCTACAAAGCGGAGAAATATGAGTTCTTATTGGTCCTTCAGTTATTGGTGTGAGGCTTTATCACTTCCAATGTGTTTGATGGCTTTTCCAATTGAAGGTGATAAGCCTTCTATCTTCTGTTTATGTTGTTAGCAAAGAAAGAGCAGATTTGCAAATGGAAGGAATCATAAAGTTGCTGCTACACCTGCAGTTGGGAGGTTGTATGAAAGATCATCTTGTAGGAAGGAACCTGAAGAAAGTGTGCTGAATCAACTGCTTTGCATATAATCTCCAGTGATTTTAGGATTGGGCCTGCTGCCTTTCTTTGTTGCATGCATGATGCCAGACGGTTGGAGCTACCTATCAGCACCTGGTTGACTACTGGATCATCCTCATCTGATATATGGCTGTTATACTCAGTCTGGCAACTTGCATGTGTCACATTTGAGAGTCTTGAAATATGTGCTAGTTATATATCAATGATTGATTGAATGAGGATAAACATTATCAATCACTTCGTGACAAAGTTAGACTACTGGCATATTCTTTAGAACGTGTTAGCTCACCATGCACTGCACCTACCAGACATGCATCATACATTTTTATAAAAATATACATTACATGTGTCCACCAAACCATCCATTAGAATTTCTGTGTCATGAAATTTACTTGACATTTTGTAGTTTTATCAAGCGTCCAATGTCCAGAATTATTTAAGATGAGAATCTTTAGCAACCTGACAATATGACACTTCTGTGTTTTATGGATGGTGTATATATATGTATTTATGTATTTACATGTTTGTGTATCCCTATATGTATGTACGTATGTTTGCATATGTGCATATACATATGGTATGCATGGTCTGTAATTATTGAGGCCAAGTGTGCCGTTTTTTTAAAAACTGAAGATCCTTGATCAATATAATGCTAGAGTTACACTGATATAAAGTCGTAGACCTTGACATGGAAATTTTCTTCATGGAGAGCCATGAATAATCCTGCAATCCATGTCTGACATTTCCAGACTTAATTGTAATTCCTTACCTCATTTGTTGTTTGCATTTCATGTTATTATGGATACTCCACAAATAAGAATCAAAGGTCTTGAAATTGAGGACCACTTTGGCAATTTCTTAGCATAATCTCTCTGGCATATGTTTTGGAATGACTGCAGGTCAATTTCTTGTGAGAATTGGATCGAATTGTACACTCGAATAATAATTCTGGGGACCAAACAACAATAACTTAGAATTTTATCTAACCAGGATACTTACCTTGGGTGCTGATGAAAAGGGTTTACTAACAGGACACCTTACAAATTCTGGCTTGCAAAGAGATGCGAATCCAATCCAACCGTGGCTCTGACACGACGGAGATGGATGATGAAGGTGGGGATGGAGGAAATGGAGCCCTCCTTGCTGCCAGAGGGAGGGTGGTTACTCAAGTAGCAAAGAAGAACCTGATCCAGAACGCCATTCCCATATTCATTGAGCTCAAGCGACTGCTTGAGAGCAAGAACAGCCCACTCACAGGCTGCCTCATGGAATGCCTCCGTGTCCTTCTCAAGGACTACAAGAATGAGATTGAAGAAATATTGGTTGCCGACAAGCAACTCCAAAAAGAACTCATCTATGACATGCAGAAGTATGAGAATGCCAAGGCCAAATCCACTGTCAAAGAGACTGTTGCCAATGTCCAAAGGCAGGACGGCTACTGCTCTCCTGCTGACCGGAGAGCCAGTGGAATTTATTCCAGAGTTTCAGAGAAGTTAGGAACTAGTGGGAAGATTGCGTCAGCTGTGGCTGATGCAGCAGCTAGAGCTACAGTTCGATCTGTGCTCAAGGAGATGAACCAGACTGCGGGAACACCCCCACTCCGTTCAATGAGTGTGCCTAAGCTGAAGTCTGCAACAGGTAATGCTGGTGTCTTAAGCGGTGATCGGCCACCAGATGTATTGGAATCTCTGAGGCGGAGACAGTCTTTTGAGTCTGATGAAGAGAATTAACGTTCTCCAGGTGGCCATGCATGTTAGTTCTGCATGTGTTTGAATCAAGTGCCTTCACTGACTCAATGAATGTGATTTACTGAATTGGGGTATCTTCCTGCAGTCTCTGTAACCCCCACTTTTTTGTTGCCCAACCAATTTTGTTGGCTTTAAAATTTCAGTTCGCTGTAGTCTGCAGTACTAACACAATCTTTGACCAAAACCTACCATTTAACCATTACACTGCTTTATGGTTTCATTCAGCCAAATAATCTGCTAGTCTTGGTGATATGCGGTCATTAGAATTTCATGTACGCAGTCTTAAAGAATAAAGCTTTTCCTCAAAATAGATTTCTTCTAGGGTCATAACTCATACAGATATCATCCAAGAGCTAAATCATGTTATGCCATAAAACAGTGAATGAAATGGTGTGTTATTCTAATTCAATTTTCTGAAAGATACTAATTTGATTTTTTTTTTTTTCCATATTTGGGCAGGGGTTTTGTCAAATGTCAATTCGAGGTCTAAGATAATGTTCTAATTCTAGCTTCTCCCAACCTTCCCATCCTTGGTCTTCATTCTGTTACAAATCCAGTTAACTGTTTAACCTGGATGTCATAGATAGACCATCTCTTCAAATGATCATCAGAAAAACTAATAATTATCCTTTCTAATCCAAGGGCTTAATCTTCATCCCGTTTCCATTTACAGAGGGGAGGCGAACTGATAGTCATCTCCCTTTCATGCCAAAAATTTAACATTGATCTTATTCCAGTTTACAGGGAGAAGGTTAAATCAGAGAATAAGTTAATAAGCTGCAATATATATTACATACCGATCACACTAGGCCTAAACAAGTACTAAATTGCAGAGAAGGACAAGTAGGTGCCAAAAAATAAAAAAATAAAAAAATAAAAAGGTTAAAACAGCAATAAGACACTCCCAAATTTTGTCAAACCTTGCAAAATCATGCAGGCTGTGCTCTTTGTGAACCTCGGAGAAGGTAAGCTTTTCAGAGATATCCAGACTCATCAAAGTCTGGATTTGATGTAGCAGTCCGAGCTATCATAATGTTCCATGAGTCTGTGGTACTGATGCTCTTTGGTGTTTTGATAAGACTTGACGGTGATAAGATGCAAATGAGACTCAGGCCAATGAAGACGATGATGAAGCCAGGGTTGGCAATACCAGATTATTTAGATACTTCTTGAAAGCTTGCACTCTTGGAGGTTGCCTGGCAAGGTACGGCGGAACCGACAGCAAATCCACTACAAACCAAGTCATAAAGAATTACTTATAATTAAGAAGTTTTCCTACAACTAGGATTGTGAAGTTTTTGCACTTAATAGATATTTGTGCTACAATGAGTCATGATGTTAATTCACTGCGGTGTTGCTTAATTGTCACTTCCTCTTTTTAGCTAACATTTGAATTATGAGATATATTTCTCATATACATGCTTCTGTAATTTGGATTATATTGTGCCTGATGATTTGTCTTGGCAATGAAATGGCCATGTATGCTTGGAGCTATTTAAGAGATGGATTGTTTCCTGTATTCGAAACCTACAGCTCGAATATTTACTTTTGTCCATTTCTTAGCAGTTACCTATCATAAAATTCTGAATTTTTATACTTGATGGCAACATTTTTTTTTCTACGGCTCACAATTAGGTAGGTGCAGTGTATTATAACTCTTGATCAAGTCACATTTGCATGGGTACCATATGATGAAGCATCCACCAAGGCAAGGAAAACAATCTGCTGGTATTGCCTTTGTGACAAACTGGAATATTGGTATTGCCTTTGTTGAATAACTGTCTTCATATACCCCTGTACAACTTAGCTGCCAATTTTGATGGGTAATGGTAAGAAGGCACACTTCATAAGTTCTCTACCAATAACTAGATCAAGAGAGCTGCTAGACCAAGCATCAAAGAGAGGAAAGAGGATGCTAGCTTGCCAAACACAAGGATTTTCTCTCTTTTTGTCTCAAGAAAAGCATCAGAGAGAGAACAAGAGGGAGAGTTTCAGGTAATGTATTGTCCACGAATTCGATTGGAGGTATCTCACCGAACTCTGTAGTCTGATCCCATTATTAACTTAATCTTGTCAAGTGTGATGCATGTGGCTGATTGAAAAAAAGAAATGGTAGGAGCTGATGAGCCACCTATATATGTTGTCTATTGCAATACTTCTTCCGTTAGGGATAGAGTATGTTCATCAACAATTTATAAGAGAGGGGAACAAGAAAAGCAATTGTATCTACAAACTATGCAAACAAGACAATCTTACTTGGGTAGTATGCAAATGGGCCAATCTGAACTAAGTTGAATACTAAGTTGTTGACCGTCGACTGTTTGCTGGAAAGCACAAAACTTGAACGAGCTTGTAATCAAGCCGAAGTCAAGCTTCTATTTGTTTTTGCAAGCCTAGGGTCTTAAGGCCGAGCTTGATCATGAGCAAAACTGAAGGTGTATGAGTTTGTTTTCTAGTTGAACAGACTACAATGAACTTGCTCCTAAGTGAGCTAGAGTTATGCACTAACAACTCGACTTGTTTGCAGTCCTACATTTGGCAAATTTAACCATCAATGTAAACTCTTAACCAAGGTTTTAAATCCCCTGGGACGAGGTGGTCTCGATTTTTTTATGGAACGGGATATACCGCCGTTTCACCCTTTCCGACACTTGAGATAGAGAATGTCCCAAGGCGTCCCGATTGGGACGCTAGCAGGATGGCTCTGTCCTGACACATGGGATGGTACCCTGTCTCGGTGTGCCGTTGGGACTTGAATCCTTACTCTTTACACATCTAAAAGATAACTCTTCCCTGTGCTTTCACATCGTTCTTTCCTGGGTTGTTCAATGATGTGGAAGTTTTGTGAGCATCATAATCTCACAAATTTATGTCATTTTTCTTGCATTACAAAATCAGAGGGTCTCATAAAATGTATGATAGATACTACATCTTATATTTGCTGGTAGAAATAGACCAAAAATATGGAAATGCCTATAAACTTGTGTTTTAAAATGATATATATATATATATATATATATATATATATATATATATATATATATATATATATATATATATATATATTTGTTTGGAAGTACTGGAAATCTAAAAATAAGAAAGAAAAACGAACTTGTCTGGGTCGAAGATATATTAGGCACCATTCTAAGAGCAAGATTGGCTTTGTATGGGTGCTTGGTGTATTTGCGCTAAAGATACATCTTCATCCAAATAGCCTATTTGCACAGACTGAGCAAGTGGAGGTATATGGTTTGATGACTCCTTCAATCATTGGGAATGAACCTTAAAAATGGGGCAGACAGTATAGAAAATCAGTGAAAAAAGTATCAAAATATACGAAAATGGAGATGAGAATGTAAAAAGGCTTCTCGCAAGAGGGGGACATATGTGCCACATTCTATTTGGAGTAAAAGCTCTAAGTCAACAAATCTACAAGTCTGACCAAGCGTTCCTTGATGGAGATGGTATAAATGCAAGTGATCTTGCATTAGCATTTTTAGTATAAGAATAAATAGAAAGGAAAACAATATGTCTGTTGGGGGATACCCGCCGACCGACTGCCGGAGGGCCCGACCGCCCGACCGACTGACGGAGGGCCCGACCGCCCGACCGACTGTCGGAGGGCCCGACCGCCCGACTGACTGCCGGAGGGCCCGACCGCCCGACCGGCTGACGGCCTGACCGCCTCCGTCGGACGACTCCGACTGGCCGACCGATCGTCGGTCGGGGCGACCGACTGACGGATGCCATCAGCGGCTAACCGCCGGCCGTCCAACGGCCCATCGCCGACTGGGGGTATGTCGGGCGTATCCATCCCGACCGACTGAACCTCGAGGTTATATGGCCGACTTACATGAAGCTCGCCGACCGATGGAGGGGCCCGACACCACTCAGCTGGCTACCGACTTTAGGTCGGTCGGCTCCTCCAACCACCGTACAGCCGCCAGACATTGTCAGCTCTGACACGGGCATGCGGCGCAGTTACCTAGGGGCATTGTCCCGCCGAGAGCCGGGTCAACCCTGGTGATTGGACGGCCGCACGGCGACATGACGTTTTCACGGCGGCTCTGACAGCCCACAGTGAGTTGACAGTTCCTCACTTGTCCGCGTCATTAATGACGGCGCCATACCTAGCTCCACTATATATACCGGGGAAGGCAACAGTGCAAAGGATCGATCCGCCCGTCTCTCCCACATACGCAGGCTCGCTCCTCTCCCTCTCTCTCTCTCTCTCTTCCTCAGAGCTCTCTGTCTGCATTTCACTGTTGCCCAGTCACCTCTCTGACTTGACCGTCGGAGGGTCCCCGCCGGAGCCGCCTCCGATCAGTGCGGACTTCCTTTTGCAGGTGCACGCTTCCCGACGATCGGGCGACGAGGCGATTGGCCGCAACAGATTGGCGCGCCAGGTAGGGGGTACAGCATGACAAAGACAAGAGCTCAACGATCGAGAGTCACTGGGTCGGCCAGGCGCTCTTCCCGCCGGGAAGAGGCCTCCCCACCACCACCGGCGGTGGAGCCTAGCTCTCCGCGCCCTGCAGTGACCACGGAGGCCCAGATTGCGGCCATCGTACGGCAGATGACCGTACTGACCGACGCAGTCAAAAGCCTCCAGCAACAACCGACGGCTCGACCTATGCCTTCCAGGAGCAGCCGCCGACGGCCGCGCCGACCCCTGTCGCCTCCACGTGAGTGCCCTCAACAGCACTCCCACGGAGAGGAGGAGGGACGACCACGGCGCGATGACCAACGGTCCCAGCGGCCCTCTCCCTCCCCGTTGGAACGGGCAAGGAAGGAGAAGCGGCCGCGCACACCGTCGGCCTCCTTTTCAGAATCTTCCGGAGGCTCCACCCCTGGGGTCTCCCAGCATCGACGAGCGGACGACTACGAGCGACGGTTCGAGAAAATCGACCGCCGACTCGCCCAACTGCAGACGGACGGTCAGAGGTCTTCGAACGACGTCGACTTCCAGACCGCCCAACCTCTCTCCCGACTGGTCCTCGACGAACCGATTCCCAGTCGGTTCAAGATGCCGCACGTGGAGCCATACGACGGCTCCACCGACCCAGTCGACCACCTCGAGAGCTATAAAGCTCTCATGACGATTCAAGGGGCAACCGACGCTCTTTTTTGCATCGGCTTCCCCGCCACACTCCGCAAGGCTGCCAGGGCCTGGTACTCCGGTCTCCGATCGGGAAGTATCCATTCCTTCGGGCAGCTCGAGCACTCGTTCGTGGCCCATTTCAGCACCAGCCAAAAGCCGCCGCGAACGTCGGACAGCCTTTTCTCCCTCAAGCAGGGAGAAAACGAGACGCTCCGACACTTCGTGACGCGATTCAACGCGGCCACGCTCGAGGTTCGGGACCTCAACGAAGACATGGCTGCTTCGGCCATGAAGCGGGGCCTGAGGGCGTCCCGATTTACTTATTCTCTGGACAAGACCCTCCCCCGAATGTATGCCGAGCTACTGGAGCGCGCATACAAGTATATGCGCGCGGACGAAGGAGCGTCCGACCGACGCTTGGTCGAGCCCAGAGGCCCGAAGGAGAAGCGGAGAAAAGGTCGGGAGCCCGCCGAACCAAGCCGGCCCCGACCGATAGTCGGCTTTCTCCACCCCGACGGATCCAAAAGCCACCTCAGCAGCAGACTCCGAGGCCGGTGCGTCCCAGGTATGACTCCTACACTCCTCTCTCCGCTCCCCGTGCGCAGATCCTGATGGAGATCGAGGGAGAAGAATACCTGCGACGGCCTCCGCCTCTGAAGGCAAAGGGCCTCGACCATCGGAAGTACTGCCGGTTCCATCGGAGCCACGGCCACGACACCGAACGGTGCATCCAGTTGAAGGACGAGATCGAAAATCTCATCCGTCGGGGGTACCTCGGCAAATTCCGGAAGGGTCCGCCGACCCAACCGATTGCCGAACGACGCCCCCAGCCGACTGAAGAGGCGCCGAATAACCAGCCGACGGCCGGAGTCATCAACATGATCTCCAAGCGGCTGGGACCGGGGACGTCTACAGGAGGGGAGCCGACGAAAAGGCCACGCCCGGACGACGTGATCACCTTCACGGAAGACGACATTCGGGGCATCCAGACTCCCCACGACGACGCTGTTGTCGTGTTGGCGACAATAGCCAATTATGATGTAAAATAAATTTTTGTTGATAATGGAAGTTCGACAAATGTTTTGTTCTACTCGACTTTCTCCCGAATGCGACTGTCAACTGACCGACTTAGGAGGATCCCTGTGCCCCTGATCGGCTTTGCCGGAGACACCGTCACGACAGAGGGAGAAATTACCCTGCCCGTGACGGTCGGCGCTGAACCACGGTAAAGCACGGTCTCCCTCACTTTCGCGGTCGCCCAAGTTCCTTCGGCCTACAACGCCATACTCGGACGACCCGGATTGAACGCCCTCAAGGCGATCGTCTCGACGCACCATCTCCTTGTTCGATTCCCGACCAACAACGGAGTCGGGGAGATGCGCGGAGATCAACAGCTCGCTCGCCGATGCTTCCAAATCTCCGCTCAAAGCGACGGGACGAAGGATCCTCTGACAATCGACAAACTGGACCAAAGGGAGGAGGAAGAACGGGGTTCGCCCGCCGAGCAGCTCGAGGCAATCCCGATTGGAGAAAATCCCGACAGAAAAGTTTGGGTCGGGTCTCAATTGCCCGACACCGAACGTCACCGACTGGCGGAGCTGCTGACGGCCAATGCCGACATATTCGCTTGGTCGGCAGCAGATATGTCGGGCATCCCTCCAGAAACAATTACTCACCGACTCAACATCGACCCGACGATGAAGCCGGTGAGGCAGAAGAAAAGGTCCTTCGCCCCAGAGAGGCAGAGGGCCATCGACAAAGAAGTGGACAAGCTACTCGAAGCGGGCTTCATTCGGGAATCTACGTATCCCGACTGGCTCGCCAATGTCGTCATGGTCAAGAAAGCCAACGGAAAGTGGAGGATCTGCATCGACTATACCGACCTCAACCGAGCCTGCCCGAAGGATAGCTTCCCACTTCCGAAGATCAACCAGCTGGTGGATGCGACGTCCGAATTTCGACTGCTCAGCTTCATGGATGCCTTCGCTGGGTACAACCAGATCCGGATGGTGCCTGAAGACGAGGAGCACACCGCGTTCGTGACTCCCAAGGGCCTCTACTGTTATCGGGTGATGCCCTTTGGATTGAAGAACGCCGGCGCCACCTACCAGCGACTCGTCAATAAGGTCTTTAAAGACCAGATCGGGCGTAACATGGAAGTGTACGTGGATGACATGCTGGTAAAGAGCACGCAGATCCCGGACCATGTTTAGGATCTCGAGGAGACCTTCTGCACCCTTCGGCGACACCGAATGAAGCTCAACCCGACCAAATGTGCTTTCGGGGTGACCTCAGGGAAGTTTCTCGGATTCCTCATTTCTCAGAGAGGGATCGAGGCCAACCCTGAGAAGATAAAGGCAATCCTCGACATGCGTCATCCGAACACCAAGAAGGAGGTCCAACAGCTGAACGGAAGAATCGTCGCTCTTAGCCGATTCATTTCCCGATCGGCTGAAAGGTGCCTCCCGTTCTTCAAGACTCTGCGTCAGGCGAACGGCTTCTCTTGGTCGGATGAGTGCGAACAGGCCTTCGAAGACCTGAAAAGGTACTTGGCTTCCCCGCCGCTGCTCGTAAAGCCGCAAGTCGGGGAGACCTTGTATCTCTACGTGGCCACATCTTCCGAGGCGATCAGTTCGGTGCTTGTTTGGGAAAACGAGTGCCGGACCCATCAGCCCGTCTACTACACCAGCAAAGTGCTCCACGGTGCCGAAGCCAGGTACTCGAAGACTGAAAAGATGATTTTCGCCCTGACCGTCTCCGCGCAACGGCTTCGACCATACTTCCAGGCCCACGCCATCGTGGTACTCACCAACCAGCCCCTGAGGGCCATACTGCGCCGACCCGACACATCCGGACGACTCGCTAAGTGGGCGATGAAGCTTAGCGAGTTCGACATTCAGTACCGGCCAAGGCCTGCCTTGAAGGCCCAGGTCTTGGCCGACTTCATCGCCGAATGCCCGACGACCGACCGAGGGTCGGGAGCTGAAGGCCCGGGACGAGATTCAGTCTCTGAGCCAGACCCGATCTCCACCTGGGTACTCCACATCGACGGAGCCTCCAACGCTCAGGGAAGCGGGGTCGGGCTCCTGCTCACGAATTCGGATGGGGTAGTCACCGAATACGCCCTCCGGTTCGACTTCAAGGCCTCCAACAATCAAGCCGAATACGAGGCGCTCCTCGCGGGCTTGAGGATGGCGAAGGAGCTGGGCATCGACAGCCTCCGGGCATTCTCCGACTCTCAGCTGATCGTGGGGCAGGTCAAGGGCGACTTCGAGGCGCGAGATTCGACCATGGTCAAGTATCTTTAGAAGGTGAAGGACCTCGTGGCACGCCTCGAGTATTTCGAGATCTCCCACATCCCCAGGATGGAGAATGCCCGCGCCGATGCTCTCTCCAGATTGGCAACGTCGGCCTATGACTCTTTGGGTCGGATGTTCGTCGAAAATCTCCAGCAGCCGAGCATCGATCGGGTCGAAGAGGTACAGCAGCTAACGTCCGAACCAAGTTGGATGGACCCGATCGTCCAGTACCTGACCAACGGGATCAGTCCCGAAGATCCCGCGGAGGCCAAGCGACTCCGATGGTCGGCGTCGCAGTATGTGATCATGGACGGCCGACTTTACAAAAGGTCGTTCTCCCTCCCTCTGCTCAGGTGCTTGGGGCCGACCGATGCCGACTACGCTCTCCGAGAGGTTCATGAAGGAATTTGTGGGAACCACTTGGGGGGCAAGTCCTTAGCCTTCAAGGTCTTACGACAAGGCTACTACTGGCCGACCATGAGGAAGGATGCGGCAGAGCTGGTCCGAAGGTGCGAGCCATGCCAGAAGTATGCCAATATTCAGCACCAACCGGCCAGCCAAATCGCTCCCATTGTCGCTCCGTGGCCCTTCGCTCAGTGGGGAGTCGATATCCTCGGTCCATTCCCACCGGCGTCGGGCCAGAGGAAGTTTATCGTTGTCGCCATCGACTATTTCACGAAGTGGGTCGAAGCCGAACCCTTGGCGCAGATCACCGAGCGGAAGATGGAGGACTTCATCCAAAAGTCCGTCATCTTCAGGTTCGGATTGCCGCACACCATCATCACCGATAACGGACGGCAATTCGACAACCAAGACTTCAGAGACTTCTACGCCAGGTTCCACATCCGCCACCGACTAACTTCAGTCGGGCACCCACAGTCCAACGGTGAGGTTGAGGTGACCAACCGAACCTTGCTCCATGGACTCAAGACCCGACTGAACGAAGCCAAAGGTCTCTGGGTCGACGAGCTGGGCTCCGTTCTATGGGCTTACCGAACGACCCCCCACGTCCCGACCGGGGAGTCGCCGTTCAGCTTGGCCTACGGGACGGAGGCGATGATCCCGCTCGAGATCGGCCTACCCTCTTCAAGGGTCGAACAGTACCAAGAGCCAGACAACTCCGAGAGTCAGAGGGCCGACCTAGACCTCCTCCCCGAGCTGCGAGACGAGGCTCAAATTCGAATGGCCTCGTACCGACAGAGGGTCGCCCGGTACTACAACGCCAAGGTCAGACCCAAGCTCTTCAGGCCTGGCGATCTAGTCTTGAGGAAGGCAGAAGTGTCGAAGCCCTTGGACCAAGGGAAGCTGGCTCCCAACTGGGAATGACCCTACAAGGTTGCTGACACCTTCGGACCGAGAGCCTATCGGCTGGAGACCCTTGAGGGGAAACCCATTCCCCGGACTTGGAATGCCGACAACTTGAAGCTATACTACCAGTGAATTTTGTAACTCCATTGTCGGAATACAAGTTCAGTTTGAAAAATCGGAGTTCTAACTCTTCGGCTAGCAATCGGCGCTCAGCCCCGACATATCGACGTGGACCTGGCACCGACGATACACCGGGCCCTTACACGGACCGATGCATCTACAATGACGGGAGTCGACACTCCTTCGACGACTCGTCGGACCTTCACAAGGGCCGACGGACTTACAAACGGGAGGGGACACTCCTTCGACGACTCGTCGGACCTTCACAAGGGCCGACGGACTCTTATGAACGGGAGTTACACTCCTTCGACTTTCGGCAACACATCCGCCCCTGACAAAGGCCGATGCATCTGTTGCAACGGGAGTTCATACTCCTTTTACGGTCGAATTTTCTGGCAGAGCCATCGGCCGACAGGCCGATCGGGCCCCGACCGAAGAAAGGCTAAAGGCCCATGCGACTGCTGTCGCGACTTCCGACCGGGCTACGGCCGGTCGAGGGATATTCGGCTTACCACCGTCTATCACACGACGCGACCTTAGTCGTATCCACGACTTACCGACCGACTTTCGGCCGGCTGAACGACATTCGGCTTGCTACCGTCTGTCGGAGGATACAGGACCCGACGCAGGAGAGTGGGGACCCGACTTGCTATCGTTCCCCGACATTGCGACGCAGGAGAGTGGGGACCCGACTTGCTATTGTTCCCCGACATTGCGACGCAAATGACCGACTAAACGCATCTACGGAAGTCCGACTCCCTAACCTTTACCAGGTTCGGTCGGCTCCCGACTCAACAGATGGACCCGACTGACAACTTCGACTACCCGAAGCCGACCTAAAGTCGGGACGCATTCTACCTTCGGGGCTGCGCAAATTGTCGAAGTCCTATCGACTTACGTAAGTTGGCGACTTGCTTAAGTTAGTGACTAAGGTTCCACATCGCAGCAATGGTCGGCATTACAAACAAGAAGGAAAAGAAGAGAATTTCATTCATTGATGAAAGGAAATTACAAAGTCAGGGTCGAAGCCCGATTACATGTATTTTCAAAAAGAAACAAAAAGGGAAGACGGTCGGCTGGGCCGATCATTCGTCCTAGTCGATCTCTTCAACCGACGGAGGATCGGGAATGATCGGCGTCTCGACCGTGGGCAGCGCTGGGTCAACGGCAGAAAAATGTCCTTCAGTCGGCAAAGAGTGGGCTTCAGTCGGCAAAGGAGCTTCGGTCGGCACCTGCTCCGGGACAGCTTCCTCCGCTAGGATGACGCCTCCCGACGGCTGGTCGGCCTCTTCTTCAGCTCCTTCCTCGACGAAAGGCGGGACGACGCAGCTGACGTCCACCTCCGGGTACAAGGCATGGACGGCGTCCCGACCATCCTCGAACCCGACACGGTATGAGGCGAAGCCCGACTCGAGCATCTCCTCCCGGTATCGGTCGGAGGCCCGAAAGTCCTCCACCGCCCGATCGGCCGACTCCCTCGCCGACCTTGCCTCCTCCTCAGCACGGGCAAGCTCCTGCCTCACCGACTCCGCCTCGGCCTTAGCCATTTCGACGTCGACCTGGGCGATGGACAACTCCTCTTCGGCTTCCGCAAGTTTCTCCAGGCCAGCCCGAAGTTGCTCGCGTTCACCTTGGAGTTCGGCGGTGGCACCATCCCGTTCACGGCGAAGGCGACGTACGGCCCGACCTTTGTGCTTGGCCTCCTTTTTGGCCGACCGGAGTTCGGACCCAAGCCGGGAGACCTCGTCAACCAACTTGGCCTCCCGGTCGGCCGATTGCTGAAGTTGGTCGGCCAGCATTGCCCTCTCAGCCTCGGCCGCCGCCGACTTTTCCTTGAAGGCTGCCCGAGCGTTGCCAAACCTTCGGTATCCGGCCTCCAGTTCGGACATTGTGAAGATCAGCTGCCGGCGGGAGGAAGCTTCGTCAGAATCGCATGATAAACAAAAATTCCTAAGGAAAATTTTTAAGGAAGAGAGGACCCGAAGCTTACCTCGACCATCGTCGGGTAGAACCGAGACAACATCTCGGTCACCTGCCGAGTTCGCAGCAACCCCACGTCGGTTGGGAGGAGGATCCCTTGGCACAACCTCCTCGCAAGATCGTGGTCGGCCAACGCCGACGCACCCTCGGGGTAGTAGGCGCTTGGAGGCATCGACCGGCCCCCCGACCTATCCTCTTCCGTGGGCTCCATCGGGGACTTCCCCCGATCAGCTGCCCCGACCGACGGGACTGGCAGCGACGGGACGCTGGAGTTTGACCCGGCACCTCCCGTTGCGCCAACGGACGCCGCCGGACGATGTTCGGTTTCCCGAATGTCATCCGGCTCCACCCGCATAGGCGAAGACACCGATACTCCTTCGGCTGCCTCCTCAGTCGGCCTCTCCTCGACTTGGACCGTCGGAGCCGCAAGAGCTATGACCGGCTCCGACTGGTCGATTGCCGACGACTCGACGATCGGCGGGGCTGGGGTTGGCTTCTTTGCAGGATGCGAAGTGCCGGCCCCCGATGCTGGCCTCTTCCTCCTGGCGAACTGCCGAATCTCGGCATCCGTCGGCCTCATCCTCGGTGGTGTCCCTGCAATACCGACAAGAGAGTTAAAGGCTGGACCAAAACCGATCAAAAGATGAACAAAAAGAAAAGCCGGAGGATCGGGCGATACCTATTCGGGGGACCAGACTTAAGCCGGCGTCATAGAGAGCTTGTTCGGTAACAAGCTCCCTCTGCTTCGGTACCGACATGTCCTTCAGTCGGTGGAAGTCCTTCCGGTCGTCCGCATCCACCCGACTGTTGTCGTTGGCCTCTGTTCGGGGTATACCCCAACGAGAAGGAAAGCCCCAGGAAGAAGAGGAGGAAACAAAGAAAAACTGGTTCTTCCATCCATGAATGGACGATGGAAGACCAGTTATGAAAGCAAGACCCTTCCGGGGGTTGAAGAGCCACCACCCTCGGGCTTTAGGGTGGGGTCGGAGCACAAAGAAGGCCCGGAAGAGTGAAACGCGGGGGTTGGTCGGCAAGAGCTGACACAACAGCGCGAAAGAAATGATTAACCGAACAGAGTTCGGCGCCAGTTGCGCCGGACAGAGTCCGTAGTAATCAAGTAGATTCCGGACGAACTCCGGAATCGGAAGTCGAAGACCCGCGCGAAGGTCTTCAACGTACAGCGCCAGATCGCCGGGCGGAGGGTTGTTGACCCGACCGCCGGCCCCTGGGGCGGAGAGCCGAAACTGCTCCGGGATGTGATAGTGCTCCCGAAGCTGATCGACGTTCGGCCCCGAAAGCGAGGAGGCCTCATCTTCCGGAGCCGATCGGGAGTCGTCGGTCGGGTTCCCCGACCGACCTCCCTGAGTCGGTTTCCTGGTCATTATGCAGGGACCGGAAGAAAAGAAAGAGAAGAAAGGAAGGAAGAAGGAGAAGGAGGGACCACGAACCGGATGGACCCTCCGCAAGCGAAGAAGAGCTCTGCCCGCGACGACTGAAAAATCTCTCGGACAGAGTTTCCCCAGCGAAATGTTGCAAATGTGGGTCAGGGGTCCGGGAGGTCCTATATATATAGGGCCGACCGACGGCCGAGATCCTTCCGCGCCGACCGAAGATCTGCAGATGCGCGACGCGTGGCGCCCGCCGGTTGGCGGAGGATTCGGCGCGCCCCGTCCCGGGACGGCCGCACCGCCCGCATTAAATGCCGGAGGGGGCGCCGGCCAACCACCTTGACACGCGGCATGCGGGGCGCGGCCCTGCATTCACGCGCCCGCGCCGGTTCGCGTTCCCGATGGGACGCCTGACAGCGGCCCTCTCTCCCGCGATCGGCGCCGAATATCCGATCGACTGACGCCGTATCGTCCGGCGCCCGATCTTCTGGCACCGACGTAACGACTGACGACGACAAGACGTGGCGTCTGACACCTGACGCCGACGTGACTTCTGAAATCGACTGGACGTCCGGATCGCTAGGCATTCATGAGGTGTCTGACATCGGATCAACCGGCAGTACGGTCGGATCTACACATGCGACAAATCCACTCCCAGTCATCTGGGATTGCTGCCCGGATGGAAGCCTCGGCCAGCTCTGCACCCGACTTAGGAGTGGAGGGGGGCAACTGTTGGGGGATACCCGCCGACCGACTGCCGGAGGGCCCGACCGCCCGACCGACTGCCGGAGGGCCCGACCGCCCGACTGACTGACGGAGGGCCCGACCGCCCGACTGACTGCCGGAGGGCCCGACCGCCCAACCGGCTGACGGCCTGACCGCCTCCGTCGGACGACTCCGACTGGCCGACAGACCGACCGATCGTCGGTCGGGGCGACCGACTGACGGATGCCATCAGCGGCTAACCGCCGGCCGTCCAACGGCCCATCGCCGACTGGGGGTATGTCGGGCGTATCCATCCCGACCGACTGAACCCCGAGGTTATATGGCCGACTTACATGAAGCTCGCCGACCGATGGAGGGGCCCGACACCACTCAGCTGGCTACCGACTTTAGGTCGGTCGGCTCCTCCAACCACCGTACAGCCGTCAGACATTGTCAGCTCTGACACGGGCATGCGGCGCAGTTACCTAGGGGCATTGTCCCGCCGAGAGCCGGGTCAACCCTGGTGATTGGACGGCCGCACGGCGACATGACGTTTTCACGGCGGCTCTGACAGCCCACAGTGAGTTGACAGTTCCTCACTTGTCCGCGCCATTAATGACGGCGCCATACCTAGCTCCACTATATATACCGGGGAAGGCAACAGTGCAAAGGATCGATCCGCCCGTCTCTCCCACATACGCAGGCTCGCTCCTCTCCCTCTCTCTCTCTCTCTCTTCCTCAGAGCTCTCTGTCTGCATTTCACTGTTGCCCAGTCACCTCTCTGACTTGATCGTCGGAGGGTCCCCGCCGGAGCCGCCTCCGGTCAGTGCGGACTTTCTTTTGCAGGTGTACGCTTCCCGGCGATCGGGCGACGAGGTGATTGACCGCAACAATGTCCATGTGTGTTTATGCACCATATGGGGCATTGGTGTTAGTTATGAGAGGAGTTTGGATTCTCTACGGTGCATGTTTTGCACCATAAAGAATTATGTAGCCTTGGATAGCCACCACATCATTTGTCCAGCTATTGCTTATCTTGGAAACACAAATAAAACGTCATTTGGTGCCAAACATAGCATGAGTGAGCCGTCCATCTTTAAGATAAATGATATGATGGCCATCTAGGTTGTATAGCTTTTTAACACGCAGCCTGAGTCATTAGGAGAGGGAAAGCAAAGTAGAATCCACTCTATCCCTTCCACGAATCTACCGTTGGATCACCCACCGGTTGCTTGGAGAACTGTGAAGGCTGATGTGATCTTTGCGGTCGGTGATCCAACTGTAGACTCGTGCAAAGGATGGAACTGACTCTGACCACTGCTGATTAACTACACCCCCATGCAGCGCGAAACATACGTGCCAAATGACGCCGAGTAAAGTCTAAACTAATCCGAGCAAGCTTGAGGGGTCGACTGCATAAGCAACAAAATTGCAACAAAATTGTGGCATCCACCAAGTTTGAATAAACATCTATTACTGAGTTAAGCCTTGAGCTCAGGAAAAGATCAAAGCATCATGAATGTTCACCCCTCCATGGATTTCCAATGACTTAAAACGGGAAACTCAGATCCATATATGCTCTCTTATTATTATTATTTAAAACATGATTTTTGATGTCATACTTATTATTTAGACCAAGACCGAACTCACCAACAGACACAAGGAGAAAGGGTCCATCATAACTCGCATGGCTTTCAACATTCATCACCCACCATAATCACACATTCCAAAGTAGCATCCCAGCTGTGCGTTACACCGGCCATAACATGAACCACAGTGATCAGGACACACCTTCCACCACAGCACACCAGCCCATAGGCACATCTGTGGCCACATTCTCTGCAGTGATCAGGATCAGGTATCACCTCCTCGCAGGTTCTTCTCACAATTGCGCACACACTTGGATCAGCTGAGCACCAAAGAAGCCTCCACCAGTCCACCGTCCCCTCCAACGCTGCAGCACAGAGAAACTTAGAGTGTGTTGGAGAGGTAGAGCTCATTGAATGGATGGCATATAATCCTCTGATTGCACTGATGGATAGACATAGAAGTAGCAGCCAATATTGGTTGGCAATGGCAGGCATGTGCACATTCTATGGAAGCTTTTCCTGAGCAAGCATACAGAGTTACTAAGAAGTGCTTCTTAAGTATGGGTCAGTAAAGAGAATCTTCCAACTGCTTTATTGTTTTGGCACACTGAGAAAGCCAATGCTTCATGTCCTTATGTGTTTTTCAACTTTGAGCTGCTGGACTCCTGAACCAAGCAAATGTTGGTTGTGTAACTGATTCTAATAAGAATAAGGCTTCCAGCCATCTGGTCATACTTTGTTATGAAGCACTTGTGAAGTCATAGGTTCCAAATAAATAAATAGAAAACATATTTTTCAGTAATGGATCCTTGTCCTCACGAGCAAGTTATTGTTCCACACTACATAATATCCCTATGTATTCAACTTCGAGCTGTGAGACTGGATTTTAGTAGAGGTTAGTTATGTAGCTGGCTCTAATAAAGGTGTTCAGATATTGGATCATGGTCTATAATGAAGTAATGGGAGAGGTAGGTTCCAAACAACTAACAAAAACATAGTTGCGACTAGAGGTTCTTCGACCTCATGAGTGAATCATTGTGGTTGGAGACTAGAGGTGGTTGAATATGGTTAAGCTGATGCCTCCTCAAAATAAGAAAAATTCAGACCAATTGTGGTGCAATAGAAATTATGGTTTAAAGAAACATAAAACCAGTTATTAGTCATCAATATAAACTCGCAATTTAAAAACTTGGCAAGACATGCAACCGTGTATATCATTGTAACGTTCTGCGTGTCAAAGATGAAGAGCCAAAAGAGCATGAGCAGTCAAAAGAAAAATTTTCATAATCCGCACTGACAATCAGACCAAATTTAAAACAAAATGATATCCTCATTCAGGTTATTATGATTATTACCTTGGCCTTTGCATCAGCCAATCATATCACATGAAACATTAAAACACAAAGTATCTGCTCAAGATTTAGTCCTCAGCTTCATAGTAGATACTCGTGATGACTGCTAATGGTGAGTGTTTGCACCACCCTCTTCAGCTTCCCCCTTGGCCTTTCTTGCAGCTGCTCTGATTTGACGTTGCTCCTCTTTATAAATTCTGTTTCTTCGTTGGAACTGAAATAAATTTCACCTAGTCAAGCTAGGAATGGTATCTAGAACCATATTATCTTTATAATTATGTCCACAAGTCAAAGACATGCAGCTTCATGCTTGTAATTCATCAAGTATCCTTACATTATACAGGTACTTACAGTATATAAGCAATCCTGAGTACAAGCTTCTAATGATAACAAAGACCTTAACCCCCTTCTGTTAGTTTTAACCAAGGTGGAAAAGTGAACAGTAGAACAGTGAGTTCTAACGTTACAATTCCCACAAAATTAGCACCTGATTTTCTGACATAAAGATGTCCATTCATCAACATAACATTATTATTAAAAAAAAAAAAAACTTCTCTTTCATTGCTCTTGCAATTTTTTTAATTATTAAATGTAATTTATTAGATAGCTTGGTCAGATGAAGTTTCCTAGCATTTATCAATATAAAATAAATAATACGATCTCCAGTACCATCAATATAATTTCACGAAAGACCATACATAAGACATATTAAGGGCATAAACATGTGGTCGCAGTTCTCATTTCAGACAATAATTCAAAAATCGGACTCCTTATCAGAAAGATCCATAAATTGTCAAACACATTCAAAGCTGTCAAAATTTCCCAGCCCACTTAAAGATTTTAAAGAGGTGCCATCTGCATATTTTAACATCCATATTTTCTAGTTCCTGTTTGTCATTTAAATATCAATAGTAAAAAGTTGCAGCCAAGTAAGAATCTCTTCTGAATGTTGCTTTGCAGGTAGTGCTGGAAGCCGCAGGAAGCTTCTTTTTATGTACATTGGGATCTTCAATCCAAGTGTTGCTAAATGTTGTTAAACATAGAGCCATGGAAATACACGAGTGCTTATTTAGCATAGATAAAACAGCTTCTTAACTAATTATAGTTCTTCTCTTACATGACTCTTCATCATATATCTTATTCTTTATAAATGTGC
Organism: Elaeis guineensis; assembly: GCF_000442705.2. Lineage (NCBI taxonomy): Eukaryota > Viridiplantae > Streptophyta > Magnoliopsida > Arecales > Arecaceae > Elaeis > Elaeis guineensis. The sequence continues at coordinate 28,151,932 of NC_026002.2, forward strand.
ACAGGTGCCAATTTCTTATGCCCACCCATCATGCAAGCTGATCCAGGAACTGCAATTAAATGAAGAACCATAACATAGAAGGAATTAGCATGGACTTGTAACAACTTTGTCAATCCATCATGAACCAACCAGTAGTTTTTAGCCAACAATTGTAGAAAAAAAAGTTTAATGTGCTAGTAAGTCAACTCAGATGGCTATTGCTATCAGCACATTGGGCTCTGATTAAAAGTCCATTTTTTGTACTTCCATGCCTTAATCGAAATCTCCATCATTAATTCTTGTTCCTTTAACAAAAGCATTACTTTAGGTGAGTGGAATATATTATGCATTAGTAACTTGATAAGCAAAATAATACGCTGTCAGCCGATCACATGCTCTCATTTGATGCTGTTTTATTAACTCCTCTTGAATTAGGTGGTAGTAGTTGAAGATTTTGTAAATTAAGGGCCAGTTTGGCATTGCTTTTATTTCTTGTTTTCCATTTTGAAAAACAACTATTGTCTTTATTTATCTTTTTTAAAAAATCACTTTCTTTATTTCTAAAAAAGAATGACAGTAAGAAATCTTTACTTTTAGTATTATTAGCAAAAAACTTATGTTTTTTTACCACCACCAATGCCACCACTTCCACGACCAAAGATGATGCCACTACTGCCACTTTTGCCACTAGCCCGTCACTACCACACCACCGGTGCCAATATCTCCTCCATCACATCTCTAGCACCTCCACCACCACCACAACCATTTCTATCACTATCATTGTTGTCACCGCCTCCATCACGCTTTTTCTGTCAGAGTCATTGCCTCCATCACATCATTGGTGCCCTTGCCACCACCACTACTGTCGCCTCCACCACACCACTGTTGCCTCTACCGCCTTTACTACAAGTCTACAACTACCATCATCTCCACCACCATCACCATGTTTGTTTTAAAAAAATAATTGACTATAGCAAACATGTTTATATTTTTAAAATAGAAAAAATAAAAGTGGAATTTCTTTGTTTCTGAAAATCAAAAAAGTGAAACTAATGCCAAACTGCACTTGTTCGCAACCCCAGAATAGGATCTGATCTTAAGGGTTAGCTGGGGGGGGGGTGCAGCTACATGTAGTTTTATGCTGCTACAAATACATTGTCCTCTTCAACTGAAAAGCTAAACATTCAGAAATCTGTTGAATGATACTTCAATAGAAAAGGTAATTTGGAAAGCTTGCAATAATGAATGTGTATGCTAGGGTCAAGAAAAATGTATAAGCAGAATAGCATAATCAAGATTGGAGATCATGTTTTAATGGCATGAAAAAATGGAAATTTGGAAAGAAAAGTGGGGTTAGATCTTTGAATCAATTTGCTGTAAATTAATTATTCTGTTTTCTTTTTCAGTTATTGTAGGTCTTAGATCTGATAAAGCTCAGAAAACTAGTTTCAGTGGTGGTCAAGCTTGTCAAGTTTTGGCTTGAGTCTGGAGTTTCAGCCAAAATAAGTAGTATGCTGAAAAGTTTAGAAAAATAAGACAAACAAAATAATCTCAGGGAACATGTATTAAATGGTTTTGAAAGATACTGTATTGTTTGTAATTATCAAATCTATGCTTTTCATGTTTTCAAGGTGAAAGCTCAAATGTCTGAAGAATTATAAAAACTTTTGAAAAATCAATGAAATGTAGGGAACTACTGCCTGATAATAACCTAAGTACCGAACACCTCATAGTGTAAATATCTATAGTTGCAAAATATAGTAACATAACTATATAAGCTTATGAAACTTAATATAATCAATACCTTTACTTAAGTAACAAGTCCTAACATATAACTTATAATCTACTAAGTATGAAAAAGACCATGATTAGATGTATCTCACTGAAGTGTCCTAGGGATTTAAGCTAAGATCTAGCAAATCCAAGGTTAAATCTTGTGCACGGACTCCTTTTCACTAGTCTTTTTTTCCTGAAAAAAAAATACCCTTAAAATCCAAAAATATTCACTATGCCTGTGAAAAGCAACCTTCTATTTCAACTTCTCAAAGCCAAACACCCAAAAGCTTCTAACTTTTCAAAATTCCACAAAATATATGTCAATATCAAGAAAGTACTTGCTTGTGCTAGGTTAGACTTATCGCTGTTTAGTATTTTCCTTTACCTCAAAAATGAAAAGATGACATAAAATAGATGCTATTAAGTCATTTTACTTGCAGAAACAGAGAAATGGCTTCAAAAAGAACATTAAATAAAAAAAGAAAAAATAATTCCAAAAATGATAGTAAATATCAATATTATGAACAAAAGCAGCATATATAATCAGTTTCAGCCTGAAAACAGCTGATACCACCGAAAGAGGATCAAAATTGGCTAGCCTTTTCTGAAACTAAATCTAAATCGCCAGAGTTTTGTTCAGTTTTGGATTGTTACAAGCTGAAACCAGTCTGTTTGGCTGAAGTGGATCAGTTTCAGCTGAAATTTCAATCTTTGGATCTAATTTTAAGTGTCTAAGAGCATCATTCACACATTTTTAGTTTCCAAATCATGAATAGCAGAAATTACATATTATCCTAGTTGTTCATAAGCTTTTATTTGGTTTTTATTTTGCCAAGTAGCATTTGCTTAGCCTACACATCAGTAAAAGTGCCAAACAGTTTTATTGGGCCCAAACCCCTTTTAAGAGATATTAGAGGATCTCATGCAATAAAAGGGGCATCCATTTCTCCTCGAGCACCTAAAAATTAGAAGAGAATGAAAAAAAATTGAAGAGAGCCACAAAAATAAAAGAAAAGGAAAAGGAAAGAAGGTAGATGTCCCTCCCAAGCCATCCATCAACTTCTCTCACATCAGGTTATCAAAGGAGATTTAAGGCAGAGATTCCTCCCAAGTCCCAAGACATCCATCCACTCCTACCACATCCAGCTACAAAGAAGCCTTTTCCCCTCTTTATGCTCTATTCTAGGATGAAAACCCTATTATCCTTAAAATTAGTTTCAACTTGATCCCTTTTCTCTTCAACTTCTGGCTGATTATAGTCAGCCCAAGGCCTGTCCTCCACCTTCGGAGGGTCTTCAAGTTCCCCACATGCATATCTTCTGCACTTTGTCTAGAAATTTTCAGCTCAGAAGTCTAAAATTCAGGTCTCAGGTCATCCCAAGGCTGGTCCTTTGCCTTTGGAAGGTCTCGACATTCCTTGCATGCAGATATTCTGCACTCTATCCAGAAATTTTTAGTTCTCAAGTTTAAAACTCAGGTCTTATAAATATTGTAAACCAGTCATTGGAGGACTTGTCTACACCACAAAAAGCAACCTATAGAAAAAGATATATATGCATGACATCCATTATGTTCTCATTAATGATTGTGAAACTGAAAGGGATAGATTATAGGCAGAGGGGGGAAAAAGGAAAAAGAAAGGAAAGCAGAAGTGGAGAAATTTTCTATTGCTTGGTTGGGACAAAGTTATCATCTCACCACTTCATCTAGGGAGAGACTTTGGGGATTGATCCTTGGTTGCACAAGCTTAAAATCTGTAAGCAATGAAGTAGATCTTCCTACCCCTAAATAGCCATATAGGTTTCATGGCAGGGCCCTATCTTGCTTAAATTTGTGTACTGGCTTTCAGCATCAATTTCTGGAGGGCTAACGTCACATTGAACACCACGCATAGTATCTTCTCAATCCTGCCATGGGGACACCTTAACTGAGCTTTGCAGCCATATTTTATGGGGAAAAAGGCTTGATGATGATGGTTAGAATACAGAAAGTTCAAAGAAAAAGTCACTACAAACGTTTAAACTTGTTTATTGATGCAGATTTCTAAAGGGAAAATACACAAACAATTAAAAATTGTTTGGGCCTCATCTATGTATAACCATAGCTAACAAAATAACCATTGCTGATACATTTTCTTCACAATAGGTGAGGATCCTTTTAAAAAAATTATATAGTAGAATGCAGGTAAAAAGTTTATGAATTCATACAAAGTGATCAAACAAATCGGTATAAACGAAAGCAAGCAGCTGCCAGATCTCATAGGTAGAAAACTTAGAAGCAGAGTAAACAGGAGCAGTCAAAGACTTTACCAAGAAGTATTCTAATCAACGTCTAATGGTCAAAATCTACAATGACCTAAGTACCCAATAATCATTTTATAACAATAACACTACCAACATATGTAAGATCAAAATTGGCATATTTATTACTATTCTTAAAAAAAATATTATCCACATAACCTGAGTATAAATATCAAAAGAAAAATGATATAAGATTAAAATGTACTATCCATTTACCACAACAGACCTTATTAATTTGCCCAAATCTCAATCATATGTCTAGGCCATTTAGGAAGCATAAATCATGATATGTTATCATGGTCAATTCAAAAGGTAATAAAGCATAATCAACTAAATAGTTAAGCTCCCTTTTCAATCATAACATTTTTAATTCATGTTTCCTTCTCCAGGAAACATCCTTATAAAGGAAGCCATATGTCTTCACAACAAAGACAGAGTCAACTTCAACCTTCTTCTTCTCTCTAAACAATTCTCGCTTAAGAGTATTCCCCCGCCTCATGGAGTAACGCATGGGATCACAATGATGTCAAGAGATACATATCTATGGATCCATATACACCTACAAACTTATGCATATGTACATATATATGTGGAGAGAGAAAAAGATACATGAGAGAGAGAGAGAGAGAGAGAGAGAGATGGAGACACTTCGAGCTCCTTAAACTAAAGCCCCAATATATGGTTATTTTTAATCTGATGTGGCTTAACACAATTGGTGATACTTATGTTGGTTATGGGCCTTACAGGAACAATGTCGAAAACTTATCCAAAACTACAGCTAAATGAATAGAGTGAGTCTTAGATCTTGACCATTAATTTTTTATCAGAAGAAGAGCTAGTGTGTCGATCAACACTGCTGAACATTAAGGACACAAGACAAAACTGAGACTTCTCAAAACAAACAAGGGGAAAAAAAGATGAATTATCTGATGGCTTCCACAAGTATTGCTTCATATGCTTTCCTATCTTAAACACAGAAGGGAAGATTTTTTGTTTTTTAATGGAAAAGATAGGAAGAAGTACTGCCAATTTATGTTCGCATGCTGGCTTATGCATTAGGGAGGATCAATAATACTTGCACAGACTTTAGACAACGAAACCATTCTGAACTAGCATCTCTTTAAAAGATGTCGTTAGATCACCATCAACTTTATGCGAAGAAATTTCAAAGAAGATCTCAATTAAAAGAGCTTATATTGTCAAAAAAAGAGAAACAGGAACAGACCAATCAAAGTTATGATCCTATTCCACCATCAGTTTTCAATTCCCCCTTCCACTGTAACCCCTTGTCATTATAAACTCACAATTTTTATTCTTTCTTCGAGGGAAAACATGTAGTTGTCAGTGAACTCTCAATCTTTCGCTCTAACATGGCACAAATTTATTAATAGCACAGACAGCTAACATTTTGCATCCGATTTTGGAATCTAACAATTAAACGAATCTCCTAGCTAACAGCTAAAACCTATTCAAGACCAATATCCGAAGATTAACAGTCGATCGAGGATTCGATTTCTCGAAGCCAACTGACGAGATCAAACAAATATCATCGTTCCCCCACCGATCGACGATTTCATTCAGCGATACAAGAAAAAAAAAAAACTTCTCGAAATCGATAGAGGAGGATATTTCTAGGGTTAGGGGAGAAAAATAAGAAGAAGAAGGGAAAGAAAAGACCTCTTTGGAGTGGTGGAGACACTCGAGGTAGTCCTCGCGGAGGAGGGCGCAGTCCTTGGGCTCGCGGCAATGGGACATGCACTCGCTGAAGTCCATCCAGAAATCGTAGCACCGTCCCTTGTTCCCCGTTATACCCCACCCCGACGCCATCCTCTCTTCTTTCTCCTCTCTGTGAGTCCTCTTGGTCGCTCTCTCCCCACTCCTCTGGTGCTCGACTCGGAGGAGGCCAAAAGATGGAATGCGCGCATCTAAGCCGTTGATATTTATCAATGTGATGGTTCAGGCTTTCGTAGCCGTCTGATTATGTGAGCCAGTTTGTTGTGATCTGACCGTCCGAGTGAGGATGTGGACTACATGATTGACGGGTCTCCTTTCACCACGTGGGAGATTTTTCTATTTGCCACGTATCAAAAAAAAAAAAAAAGACCATCAAAAGCTTAAATTAGAAAGCTAAATATTTTTTAATTATAAAAAATTAAATATATGATTTTTTTTTGAATAGAAGAAAAAGTTAATATTTTTTCAATATTAAAAATTTTTTCATAAAAAAAAAAGAAAAGATAAGAAATATAGAGAATACAAATCTCTCAATCCTACAATTTTTTTTCTCCTCCAAATTAAATAGATTTTGAAAAAAAAAATTTAAAATTTAATATTATTTTATTTTTCTAATAATGAAGAATAAAATTAATATTACATTTCAATCTTGAGACTTATGTCAAGTATTCCTTTCGATCGAGATTCATACGGACGGAAAGAAGGAAGCTGCTTGAAACATCCATTCAATCGAGACTCTTGCGGATGCAAAACATGATGGAAGTATTTTCATGAAAAAAATTAATAAAAATAAAAAAAAATGAAAAAAAAAATTAAAAGGTAAGATCTTTTTTCATTTAGATTTTTTTTAAAAAAAATTATATTTTTTTTTGGAGCTACGTGGAAAAGGAGAGCACCTAGAGAGAGAGAGAGGTTTCTTGGTTTTGGAGGATGAAAAATAGAGAGAAAATTAATAAAAAATATAAAAAAATAAAAGAAAGATGGAAAAAATCAAATGTTGAGACCATTTCCTACTTAGATTTTTTTTTTCCTTCTCTTTTTCAGAGATCTGTGGGGAAGAACAGCACTCGAGGGAGATAGAGGGATTTCTTGATTTTTTTTTATAAGTTGTGGTGGTGTGACCGGCCCCTCGAGGTTTTGAGAGCTTAATCTTGCTAAAAAAATGATATTTTATGGATTTTGGAGATATGAATATGATACCAAGTTTATGATGTGCTTGTTGCCTGTTAGCTTTTTTTTCCTCTCTTTATTTTATTCTCATTTTAATAATTTATTATTATCTATTTATCATATAATATAACATATTTATTTTATTTAAATTAAAATTAAAATATATGATAGATAAAAAGATAAGAAAATGAAGAAATTGATGAGTTTTCTTATAGAAGAGAAGTCGACGACTAGTTGCAACTAAAGTTATTTGTCGTATTGTAAATTTTATGGTGCGACACAGACTTCATTATCGTAAAAGTTGTATTCATTGGTCTATTAGTCAATCTTTCATAAAAAGATAACTAGTGTAAGATGAAATAATGAAATATTTAAACACAAATAAAAAGTGCCGTGATGTTATTCGAATGGGACTATAAGTTTTTATAAATTTATATGAGATCTTACAAAAAAATGGTAGTCTCCAACCCATTCAACGAGCAATAGTAAAAAGGCAAGTACCTAAGTTTTTTCATACGTTATCACATAATGTGAGAAATCATACGGCTTCATTCTTCTTTTGTCGCTCTAATTAGATCATTTATCATCATTTTTACATAATACTCAAAGCAATAATATATTTAGAAGATTGATTTTTGGTTCAACCTATAGGAGAACAAGTTTCCTCAGAAATACTCAATAATAGTAGATTTTATTCATATTTTAAGATAAATTAAATTTTATTTAATTTATTTTATCATGTAGATATATATTTAAAAAAATATTTATATAAAATTTATATATTAAGATTGTATAGGACCTATTGATGGAACACGTATTCCTGTGAAAATTTCTCGATCTAATACCCTAAAGTATCATGATAGGAAGGATTATTTAATACAAAATATGTTGGTTGCATACTCATTCAATTTAGAATTTATGTATATTTTACCTGATTGGAAAGGGATGGCATCTGATTCAAGGATAATTAAAAATACACTTAGGAGAGAAGATAAGCTAGAGATTTCTAAAGATAATATTTAGTAATTAATAAATTTTATATTTTATAATATAATATAATTTTTACTTATTTTTTTTAATTTTGTACTAGATAAATATTATCATGTTGACGTGGAATATATGCTAAGAAGCGGACTTATCATACTTTACAGAGGAGTATGCTATCACTTAAAAAAATACTCGACTCGAGCATCAAAAAATCGTTGAAAGTTATTTAACTTTCGATATGCATCATTGCATAATGTAATAGAAAGAGCATTTAATGTATTAAAAAAATAATTTTTTATTATCGAAAGCACAATAGAGCCTAATTATTCGGTTGACACACAAACATAGATTATTTTGGCATGTTGCATCTTTCTCAAGATTGAACATTTATTCCTATTTTCATCATTGATGGAGATTAAAAATTAAGCCCTTGAGTAATTTGAGTGGTAATATTTTGTTAAATTTAAAATTTGACACATGAAAATGTAGATGAGAGATAATTTAAGTGGCTATAATCCATCGATTTTTCTTTAATCAATCATTACATACTTCATAGATATATTTGATTTGGGAGGATGCATTTATCTAAGTCAGAGGGTTATATATTGGAGGTTATTCTTATAATCCGGTCCAAATAACCACTTGCATATATGTTGTGTCTATGTATTATCTTAATAAACATGGAGTCAACATAAGGTCATCCCAATTATTTAAGTTGTCAATTCCAATTACGTGGAGATGAAGAACTTAGAGTTCTAGTTAAATTGGGGATTATGATGCATTAGGAAACTAGCAATTGTATGTATGAGAGCTCTAGTCCCTCCCTTCAACTTGCATTAAGATATTCCAGTAGAGTTTATAATTAGTGTTTTATATGGGGTGACGAGAGAGAACAATGTGCTCAGTGATCTCCAGTAGATCATCCTTCAATTTGGTTTCAAGTATAGGGGGAGAGCTCTCCATTCCTGACTCTCTTTTCTACTTCACAGCCTCATCTTGAGCTAAAGATGAAGAAAAGTCTTTTTCATAGATGTTAGGGTCGGCCCCGATCGTATGAGAAAAGATAAGTAAGTTCGTTCTTTTCCAAAGAGAAACATAGGTCTAAAACTGAATTGGAGCATAAGGAGAGGGTTGAAAATCTCATGTTAGGTTTTATAGAGTGGCGATAAAAATAACTTATCTGTCCACTTTTTCACTTACAATCTAATTCTGTCTTACCTCCATCTAAAATCTTGATTGCATTGATTGCAATAAATCTATAGATATGATAGCTTGCTTCTACACAAGAGGTGGAAAGGTGAATGATTTACCTGGTGTGAGATAGAGTTCGAGGAACCCATAGCCGCAATAGCACCTGTTTTTATATCTCTCTTGACTTTACCCTTTTTAAAAGCACGTATGTGTGTAGTTCAAATTTTTGCCCAATTCACCAAAGAATATTTTGGCTTCTCCACCCACCACCCTCCTTCCTATCTCTCCTAGGTGACCAGCTTTTGTCACTATGGTCAGATCCTTCCTAAGGCCCCAAGCTAAGGCAGCTAAGTTAAGTCATCTTTCCATCCGTGATGACTTTCTTGGTTCATTTATTTGTTATATACGAAATGAAGTCTTCCCAATCAATTACTGCTTAAATTTTTTCATTACTTCTTTCAGTGATGGCTGTTCGCTATTCTCCGAATAACTCGTTGAATAAGGAACCAAGTAGTCGGCCATTCACCATGCTATCATGTGTATCAAGTATTTGCTCTCAACTTAATACCATTTGTGATTTTTCTTGATCATGATAATATTAATATCAGTATAAAGTGTAATTACATATGCGAAAATGCATAGGATGCTCAACAAGTTTTATTGGATCATGTCTGAGAGTCTAAAATTAACGGTCAAATTCAAAACTACCCCAACCCGACTTGTTTATGGACCTAATAAGAGAGAGATAGTGGGTTAAACCTTTCTGGTGGAAGGTTACGGTTGGGTTGCAAGGATTGTCTTGATTGGATAGAAGACCAACTATTGCCCTGTCCATGTATAAGCAGGTGGGCTTTTAGTCGAGGCTCGAGAGGGTTATTTATATTGTGAATTACACTCTATGACTTACCTACTGTAGCCCCTCTCCCCTTTCATTAAAAGAAGTCTTTTTCATTCCAATGCTTATGTAGGTGGGATTTTTCTCCAAGCAAAAATCATGTGTTTGAGTCCTAAATGAGCTCAGATAACATACATGGAGGACTCTCTCCTAATCAGAAAGAAATGCATTACGTGCTAAACCAAAAATAATGATGAACATTTGATACAGCTATCAGTTTCCACCAACTTTCTCTCTCTCTCTCTCTCTCTTTCCCTGGGTTAGTAATCTTTCTGAGCCTTTTGTATTGCAAGGATTTTACTGAAATAGAAATATCGGCGGTCGTCATCCGACAAGCATTCAAACGCCAAACGGAACTTTCCCAGACACGACCCAGATGCATGAAAGTGTTTCAAGCCCACGGATTCGCTGCAATTCCAACTCGAAGGATGGCCCGCAGCTAGACCACTCTTGACAATCCACGTCTCGTATGTTTATTTACACGGACACGTGTCATCCATGCTATGGAATTGTAAATTTTTTCCGACGAGTACGAACACGACTCCCTTCTAAGCTCCTTTCCGGTTTCCCAGGTTCACCGCATCATCACCAGCGTCAGAGCCACGCGGTTGGCAGCAGCGCACGATAAGTAGATCGCCAATTGTTTCTCGCATACCGCGTGGTATCCTCTCTTCTTCCCTTCTCTCTCTCTCTCCTCTTCCATTTGAGCGGCGAACGAACGAGAAGCCAAGCGAACGACAACCAGCAATGGCGGAGAGCCCGAGCACGATCGAATCTGTCAGGAAGTGGGTCGTGGAGCACAAGCTCCGCGCCGTCGGTAATTCATCGGATTTCCTCACTTTTTTAGATTTTTTTTTTTCGTGCAGTTGCTTGGAACTTGGTTATTAGGGCTTCTGATTTGATTTTTGATTCTTATTTCTTGGGAAAAGGTTGCCTTTGGCTAAGCGGAATAGGGAGTTCGATCGCGTACAACTGGTCTCGTCCTAACATGAAAACCAGTGTTAAGATCATCCACGCGAGGTTAGTCTTGAAAATTCCCTTTGCTTAAAAAAAGGGAAACTATATTTTTTTTATTCAATTATTTTTAAGTTGATTGACTATTATGTTAACGGTGATTATATTGGTTTCTTTAGGATGGCATATATGAAGAATTATTAGGTTTCTGATGTTGGAGTTTGATTGGATTTAGAGATGCATATTGGATTTGGCTTGTTGGAATTACTTTTCTTAAGAAAATGGTTTTGTGAAATTTTTTTTCTGTTTTGGGAGTGGGTATGGTTGAAATGAGTAATTGGTTTAAAGATGTTGGGTCAGCGTGAGAAAATTAGATAAGATATTTGAGTATTGATCGAATGATCCAGTTTTAGGGATTTGCGGATGTAGCTCAGCGCTAAGGTTACTCTTCTAGGATTTAGATTATGAGTTCCTTTGTGGAGATTTTTGATTATTTGACGTTTAAGGATTCAAGAATTAGTAAATCTTTCATCCAGAAGATTGGCTGTATCATTATAAGATGGCATGGAAAGGATTTCGTTGGATGATTTTAACGTATCGTAGTCATGTCATGATGAGATGCTTGCATTCAACTTGCAAGAAAATAAGGAATTGACCAGTACAGATAGAATGATGCACTTCAATTGTCATTCTTAATTTTAAAGGAAGAGTATTGATACTTGGAGGAGGGAGTGCCTTCTGGTTGTTACTTTTTTATACCTTCTTCTCTAACATTGTATCAATAACATTTTTAACTTTAGGCCATTTAATCTGACAAGTCATTTGAACAATAGTGGATAATTTGCTTTTAGGATTTACAAGAATTACATTAATGCATGGTATGGCATCTAAGAAAGATACCATCGGCCATATTCTGGTCCACTTGAGGCATGAAGGATATCATCATACTTGAACCAGTGTTCAGTATAATCTAACATGCTTCATGCAACTAAGTGCCTGTGGTTGTGTTTTGGGATCAAGGATTTTGACTGGGCCTTGTGTGGAGAGTAAAACCAGCTCAAAACATCCAACATTTAAGTTTGTTTTTTGGTATTAACACAAGCATGATATTTTTAGGGTCCCCCCCCATTCAGTGCTTTGATGTAGAGATCTAATTGGGAGGATTAAGGCAGTCATATGATTGATGATTATCCGTAAACAGATTCTGGTGATAGGGTGGGTTGGTTAGGACCTGTTTGAAAAGAATAGGAATGTTCCAAATCCTATAAGATCAATGGATCCTATGGGTAAACATCCTATTCCCTTTTCTAGTCACTGTTTGGGTGATTGAACTATGGGATAAAAGAACAACAGGAAGTGGCTAATCCTGTAGGGGGGAAAAAAAAATTCTTCGATGGTCTTTTTATTTCCTACAATTCTTGGGCTCTACCTTCGCACCCCCATTGTTTTCGACCCCCTCTTCACCTGCGCCATCTCCTTCTCCCCCTCCCTTGTTGTGGCCCTTCCCTTCTTCCACCTCCTCTCCCTCTTCAACCACCCCTTTCGGCCCTTCTCCTTCCTCGCTCTCCTCTGCCTCCTCCTCTTCCTCCCTCTGCCAACCGCCGCAAGGCCTCCCTCAGCGCTCTTGCCCTCAACCTCCTCATCGCCGCCCTCTGCTGCTCATGCCACCACAACTCATAGAAAATCTTATATGCTTGAGAAAAAATCCCAATCAGAACCTAAGAAACCCCTTTGATCTCCCTCAAGGTGCTCTCCTTCCCTATAGATCTTTGAAAAAAAGAATCAAATGAAAAGAAAAAAATGATCAATCTATGTGGGACAAGATCTTACCTTTTATTTTTTTCCATCTTTCCTTTGTTTTCATTGATTTTTCCTATGTTTTCCCCTAATCTTTCCTCCTTTTTTTTTTTTTTTGATGTCCTTAGGAGCCTTAATCGGGTGGGTGGCTTGGAGTTGCCAAATAGGGAAGCTTAGACGATGGCTAGGGTTTTGTTTTGGGTATTTATGTATAAAAATTTAAAAGGTATAACTATATTATCAATCAATTAAAAAATAGATGTGAATTGTAGCTTATTGGTTGAGATAGTGGTTAGGCCATCGTATCCTCTGATTATATATATATATATATATATATATATATATATATATATATATATATATATATATATTAAAAAAATATAAAATATATATAATTGGATTCGAGTAGAGGATACTCGAGGGGCAAATTCCAAATCCATCCCAAACCCAAATGGATTTTAATTTAATTTCAAAACATACATAAAGATATGTTAGCTTTTTCTTGATATGAATTGTTTGTAATTATAATGCTTAATATGATATTTTGATAATGATAAGTTTATTATTTTGGTAAAAGAAGGGGTAGAGAGAGGAGGGGAAGAGGAAGAAGAGAGGGAGAGGAAATCCTAATTTATTATCCAAACATAGGATATGATTAGTTATATAGGATTAGTTTTTCTGTTAATAGGATTTTTTGTATAATCCTTTAGGATCAAAACCTACATCCTGTCATGAATTTTATCCTAAGGTTATAAATCCTAAACATCCAAACAGGACCTTAATAGTTTTTTCAGTTTCTTTTTCTTTTTCCCATGTAATAGAAGTTTAATAGAAGCTATAAAGGGTCTCCAATACTCAAGTGAGTTGGTCAACCTCTATTGGGCTGCCAAGTCATGGAGGCTGATGTTATTTGGAGAAACGGAACAAATGGTCAGCATCCACATAACCCCTGTATTTGCTATTGAGACATAAGCTCATCTTACTATTTGCCTTTTATTCCCAGATTGACAAAAAATAAATTATGATGTAATTATGCAATGTTGGAATGAGTAGAGCTTCTTTCAACACATGATATTAATTATTCACTGTGATTATTATCATTTGTTCAGCAAACCTTTCTAGGGTATAAGCTATGCATCATTGCCAAATTTGTTCTGTGTAATTTTGTTATCAAGTCTGCGTACGACCACTGCTTTACAGCTGATTTCTATTAGCACATGGAGACTTATCACTAATAAGGTTCTTGATATGTGTGGGAATGAAATGTTACCTGAAGATTACAGTGCTCAAATCACAGTTTGTTCACATTGTTTTTTGCAACCAGCAGGCCATAGGATTAATCCCATAAAAAGTATAACAACTACTTGATTTTATTTTTCACTGAGTAAATTAATATTTGCTGAGATGTGGGCTTCGGATAACATCATCCTTTGGTTTCTTAAATAGGCAATGACATTTGGATCTATCAAATATCTCTTTCTTTGTTGATTTTTATGCAGCAAGTGTGGAAGTTATGCTGTTCTAAACTGAACGAAATGAAATCTGTTGAAGGATTTTTATTTTCTTTGTTTACCAATTTTGTAAATAATTTAGCAATTAACTTGCTATTGTTAGTGAAGAGTGCTTATTCAGTGTTGATCATATTTATTTTCCATAAGAAGTGCTAAACTGCTAATGAACCGTCTGAAGCTCATCCTGTTTGCTAGAAACTAGAATGAGACGCAAATTCAGGCTTGTTTTAACTGTTGGGGAGTATGACTAGGATGACATATCTTTAATCATGTAATGATGAAGCTTGAAAGTTGCATGATGCTCCCCATCTCAAATTAGGTTAGTATTTTGCCAGTTTTGTGATACAGATTCTATGTTTTTTTAAGGACCTTGTCAAGAGCTTCTGGTATCCGAATATCAATAATATTTTTTGGCCTCAACTTTGACAAAGCTATTGCTTCACCTGATAAATTTGACTTGCAGGCTGCATGCTCAGGCTCTTACCCTCGCTGCCTTAGCTGGTGCTGCGGTGGTCGAGTACTATGATCGTTCAACATCAGGATCAAAGGTGGATAAATATGCAAATCAATTCCTCGCACACCCTCAAAAAGATTGAGGCTGCCATCTTCTTCCTTGCTTCATTGGGTCTACCATACAATTTCGTGAAACATGGCAAATTAATTTTGGAGCAGTGTTTAGGTGGATTTGTTGGTTACAATGAGCCGGCCTGCCGTGAATGACTTGTGTTCATGGATATCCTTAGGCTAATAATTGTTGATTTAAAATCATTTTGGATTCAAAGCACTAATATATTTTTTTGCCAATACGAAAAGATACCATTATGAGGCTGGACTAAATGACAAGCAATACAATTTTATATGTTAAATTATTGGCGTTGTGCATTCATTTTCCTAATGTCCAAGGTATCGGTTTCTTTCTTCTTTTTGATGTGGATTAGGGAACTACTTTGTGCTTTGTGCTGACTATCTGAAAGGCGGGAAAACCAGTTGTACATGTGGTTAGGACTCAGGATCATCTAGGACTCCGGCATTTGCATGTCTTGGCATTGCTAGGCATGAAAAAGGAAGTCCAATGCACCTGATGCCTACCCGGTTTCAGTACTTACTGGTTGAAAGGGGCATGGTTAATACCTACTAACCAGACAAAATTCATTAGCCGACCTTTGCCTTCAGTTTAATTAGGAAGTCTTGGTTCCACTCTATCAACTGAAGCCTGAAGGCTCTCTTCATCTTTTGCATTTTATGTCTTCTGATTTGGCATACAGCCATTAGGTAGGTGCCATGCATATAAATGGTTTAATGGATGTCCAAACTTTTTTGGGGGTATTGTACCTCTGGAAAGATTTTAATACACTTTACCTTCATTTTTTGCAATTATATGGAAAAAAAGAAATGCGTGGATTGCCTGCAGCACTTTAAAGGGATGGAATGAGAAAAAGTAACAGGATAATGCAAAAACATTGAGGAAAAAGAAGCACATTCTGGAGTGGAATTGGAGATATGGGAGACTTGGTGCTGTAAAAGACAAGCTGTATGGGATTGTTGGGTGCTGTAAAAGACGCTGCATCAGAGAACCTGGGTATTTGAGTAAGATGGTACTAGATATGTTCCTATTAGTTTTCAAGTTTCAGTCCTAGGCGTTGCTTTTGTGCTAAGCTAAAGCATAATTTTGTTGTAGCAAGATCTCTCAAGGGTTAAAATGAGTCAACCTTGGGTTTTATAGCTTTGATGCAGTGCTTACATGTGTCATGTGGGTGAATATTGGAAGATAAAAAGCAAACCTTCTCAGAATGGAAGCACGAATGACGCCAGAGGCATGGAGATTAAGCCAACATTAATTTAAGAGTTTCTAAATCATCCTCATGCTACCAACAACTTGTCAGTACACCTTTCACACACTTGTTTGTGCTTTTAGGCCTGCTCTAACAGGCTACCAAATGCCTTCATATTTTAGGTTGTGACATATTATATAGAAGTCTTATTAGCTTGCTCAACAGCTTAGAAGGCTCTCCCTCCCCCAGATCATACTCAAATGGACACAACCTATGTTGCCGGCACTGCAGCACAGCTCAAGTGCACCTGTCAAAGGTTGTTGGGCTCCCTTGGGCCAAGGATGTGAGAACTAAGACAACCTTTGTCCTGCCTGCCGACAGAGTTATTATCCAAGGATCCTCCAATGCAAACTGGGGAGCTTTGGTCAGTCTATCTTCAATACTTGGAGCTCACGCAAACTGAACCATGTCATAGTTTTCTTCTCAAGGTCCTTGGCCTACTATATCCAAGAAAAGAGTTAAAATTATAGAGATATTTATTCATTTCAGTATGTCAGGAATCTTTCATTTAACATGTGGATGGCGCCTCCATTGGTTTACTTGGCAAAGTCAACTGGCAGACTGTTTATATGCAAAAAGAAGAAGACAGACTTGGGGTCAACGAAGTTCCCTCATGAATCAAGCTTTTTGGTCAAAATGGGGTTGGCAACTCCTAGAAAATGACCAGCGACCCTGGAAAAAGGAAGTGACATGGAACCATCACGGGAGAGTCAAATTATACCCATGTTGGAAAGTAAAAGGAAGGTGCTCCAACCTGCCTTTTTTGGATCAGAGTTTATTCGGAACAGACTCGGCACATTATTTTGGAAAGACAATTGGCTTTGTGAACATCTTATCAAAGACACTCTTCCCAACCCTGAGTACCCTGTACAGTCTAAAAAGAAGGAAACCAGGTTCAGTTCCATCTTTCTGCAAGCCTAGAACTAATGCTTGAATGGTGCACCTCCCTTTCTTGGCCTCACAAAGAAAACCCATGAAGAACATGCTGAACTGATCGAGCTTCCGGCCAGCGTCACCATTGGAATGGAAAATATATACGCATATGTTCTCACAAAACATGTGGATGATGCTCTGTGGGTGTTGCTTCTTGTCGAGTATATAGTTTTTCTTTCTTTTTATCTTTTTGTCCCTGAGTATGTACTTGTATTTGTAGATTCCGACTTGTAAACTAAAGTGGGTGAGAGTTCCTAAGATGTTTAAGGAGAAGAAAAAACGGGAAAAAGAAAATGAAAAAAAAAAAACCTATGATGTGATAAATAGCATGTTTATGGAAACTACAACTATCCCTGCCTAGATTTCAAGCCTGAGCCCATCATGATCCTCAATCTGAATCATATTAGCATCAAGTCGAAGAATTTCAAAATTTGGATTTGTTCTGAGTCTGAAGGGGGTAGGTTTTATTTTTATTTAGACATATCATTGTAGGGAACAAGAGAATGAGCTGAAGCCTGTTAAATTAGTTTGATTCTTACAAGATTCAATCTAAAGGCATATTTGGTTGGAGAAGGTTCCAGTCCTATTCTGATTCCAAGGAGAAATGGAAATATGCCTCACTCTCTCAAAATTTAATTCCTACTCTTCTCTAATATTAAAACTCCATTTCAATTCTAATTTTAGTCAAAAACCTAATACATTAAGAAATATGAGATTCTCATTTCAATCCACTTCGATTCCGACAGCTAACGAAACATGTCTTAAATATGACTGAAGTGGAGGCTTCAAAACTATATATACTTTTGGACTTCCTGTCGTAATCTTAAATTGCAAATGGGTCTAATGATTTGGCATGCTTAAGTTTATTCCAGGTCAGACTCACTGGGTTCAGATTTACCATAGTCCCCTTGCAAACTTATAAATTAAAATGTGTCATGCCCATCAAATTGGTAAGAACCCTAATTTGAGAAGCGGTTAGTTTTTCCACAGAATAGCTGTACAGAAGGGGGAATCACAGGATTTTTCACTCAACTCATAAGCAAATCCCCCTCAACATCTTCTTCCTAGTCGAGGACTGGATTATTTAGTCTTAATCTGCTCTTCTTGCCTTCAAACATGGGAAATTATTGAGTTCAACACAGACTTATCACCAAGCATTGGCTTGGATGGTACATATAAAACTCTCGACTTCCAGTCGGTGGGATTGGGAATTCAATTCTAAGCCATGTCGGCTCTCATTTTGGTCTTCATTTGAAAAATTCTGATTCCACGAGGGTAGGCTTGGTCTCCCAAAGAAAATTTTTTTCTCCCTGGCCCACTTTCTTTATGACAAGGAACGAAACAAATCATGAGAAGGAGATTGGGCCTTAGCTTCCCTCACACTAAAATATGTTTATTTAAGAGACAGGAGCATTTGATTTGGACAACTGAACTGCCAACCCAATGTTGGAGCTTCTTAGTTGATGGGGTCTTCTTTTCTTTTCTTGAATGAAAGGTAGGCAGGAATAGCCGCTCGGCCTTTATTGGAGATTTTTTAAAAAAATTATAAGAAGGGGGAAGGAAGATATAAAAAAAAAATAGAGCATAATTGGTATATAGAACAAGATTAAACAGAATGAGAAAAAAAATATGTTAACCATCATGAAGATCTCTAGAAATATTTTTAATCTTCATCCAAATTCTTTTGAAATTTCAAAAAAAGATCTTGATCATATAATATAGCTCAGTCTTTGAAAATATAAAATCCTTTTGATGCTACAACCATTACAAATATTTTTCAAGTAGCACAAGTTGATATTTTTCAGCATAGCATACAACCATGTCATCCAATTAAATCATACATCAAAGTCAAATGACATCTGTCTATGAGATGGCTTGATGAAGTCCAGTACTGAGGAATCTTTGGATGTGCCATAGTCTAAAAAATATATGCCATTAAATAAAGGACACTTGATCAAAAGGTTGTGGACTCGTCTATTGTCATAGAAAAGAAATGTCGTTAGAGCTAACTTGGATTCTCTCCGGTGGAAGTTGACATATATGAATTATTGAAGACAGCTATTGAGCTTGAGAAATGGAAACAAGGCTACTAGAATAAATAAAAGAATAGGGATACATCAATGATGAACAATTCCACACAATGCCCAAGTGATCATTTTTAAGCATAGATATGCACTTAGTTGCATAGTCTCGTGTGGGAATAAATTAAATGAGCTATTAGCTAGCCTACTGTTTGAGGTTTATTTGTGAGGGTTGTTTGTTAGTTTACTATTTACCAAATAAAAAAAAAAAAAAACAAGATTGTCGATCTAAGAGATTGTAGAAAAACAAATCTAATTTTTTCTAAATCTCTATCAGTAACAAACAAATAGTTCTCTTAGAGTTTTAAAAAGATTAGAATGAATGTAGAGGATTTCATTTTAGAAGAGATCAAGTTGATAAATAAAGAGTAAAGAACAGTGGTAAGTTTCTGCAACTAATACCATATGCATAAATATCAATATACACAAGATTGGAAAAGTCTACATGTAGTATTTTATTTTCCAAGTAATGCTATTGCATGGACATCCTCCCTTCCCAACGTGGTATGTCTCATGAAAAACTGAAAAGCAGTGAGGTTAGAATAATTGGCCAGGATCCTGCAGGTTGTCACGCAGTCATGCTTATTCTAAAGCAGCACACCTGGTGGTTGTGTTTACTCTTGTTAAGCCTCCAATGTTGTTAGGAACGCTTTAGCTTGGATCATCCAAAATGTGTGATAAATGTGTGCTGCTATTTTGATAAGGTCTCCAAGGATAGCTAAAATTTGAATATTTTGGTGCCCTCAGAGGTTTTTGGTGTTATGTGGTGCCAAAATGCAGATTTCACTTTTGTTGTGTGTGCATATGTATGTATGTATATAGGGATAGATTTGGGTAAGATTGATTGGATTTAGACTTAAATTTGATCAAATCAAAATTAAATAATGACGGTCTTATATCGATAATCCAAGTTATTGGATATGATCTATTACTTCAGAACTGTTTGCACATCAAAAATTATATGACTTGAAAATTCCTAACCTATGCATCAAGTGATTAAAAAATATATATAATTCAATTTTATTTAAACTATCTCATTTTTTGACTCCTTGATGTATAGGCTAGGAGTCTTTAAATTATATGACTTTTTATGTACAAATAGTTTTGAGGTAGTAAATCACATTTAACGATTTAGATTATTGATGCAGTACCCCTATTATAAAATTTTGATCTGATCGAATTTGAATTCAAGTCTAATTGACCTAATTCTAGCCATTTCTCTCTCTCTCTCTCTCTCTCTCTCTCTCTCTCTATATATATATATATATATATATATATATATATATATATATGCTATTTTAGAACCTTTTGAAGAGAGTAGCATTTTTCTTTCAAAAATTTTATAATAATAGAAAAATTATGTATACAAATGCACAAATAGAAGAAAAAATGAAATTAAAATTTGTAATTAACTTATTTAATTTTAAATATTTTCAAAAATATATTCATTCATCTTAAGTCTGCTATGGTGTATATTAACCAACAATCCTTCATAAGGGCATACTTTTTGGTAGATTTTAGACTTGTTTGGAGGTTTTCTTAGGATTTATAATTGACATCTCATGGCCCTCCATGAAATTCCCACACTTGTCAAATAAGAAAAAATAACTAAGAGCTATAATGATAATTCAATGACCACTTTCTTGTTTCTTAACGTTTTAGTCATATTAGAAATACCTTAAAGAGTAATTTAGGTGGTCATGATCCACGTGGTTGGCCCACAACTAACTCGACGGGCTTTTGGACTCACAGGTCCCTAAGAGGCATCCAAAGCAGTGAGCCCCACCCAACCCGCGTGTCGCCGATACTTACCCCCACCAAATTCGCATCACAGCCACGTATCCCTCGTAACAGTTAGAGTCTACAGAAAAAAATCAAAAACATACAAATTATTAACCAAGATTTCCACAACTAAATTAGGCCCGCCTAAACCAACCCCAAAGAAGTCTTTGTTCGTAGAGGCTGCCCCTTTGATTGCGGAGTATTCTGGGGATATTCTTTGGCTTCATATGGGAGCTATCTCGAAATTTTTTTGATTTTCTAGCCATTTTAGCCATATTTATATCAGATCTGTATGAGTGCGCCATTTAATCAAAAATTAAAAAAACCATCTAACGGACCCATCGGTCACCCGCAGCTGTCCATTTCCAATCGGACGAACCCATTCGCACCTCTGCTGAAAAAGGGTCCATTTTCTCATGCGCCTAAAACGGATCAGTCGTATTCAGACCCATCACGGTCGTTGAATTGGGAAGGCTTCCATCTAATAATGCGTATGAGTGACATCAGTCGAGGGGTTCCGCATAAAGGTTTGTGTGCGAGAACAGCTCCACCGTCCGTGAGTCATGCTCGGATCGTGCAGCTCAAAGTCCGCATAAATCTTAATTTTTAGATAACTTCTCCTGGGCGTCATATCAGCAAGCCCTTCCCCATTCTCAAGTATGCTGGCTTTTACAGCCCAACTAGATTCTCTTATCGTTTCCCGCCTTCGTTTCCCACGGGTTCTTGTAACCGAGGGTATTTATGGTATTTCATGAAAACTGGGCTCAAGTTTTGTCTTCCCGTTTAGAATACTCGCTCAGACCAATCATCAGACAAGCACATGCATCGACCATCAGGTTTTTCTAATGATCCAACGGCCATTAAAGAGTTATCTACGATATTAAACTGCTCCGGCGGAGTAGAGTACCGTTGCTAACGCGCGTCCCTCCCTATTTAAAGGCCAGCATTCGGGCTTCGGGAGCGCGTCCGCACGCCCACTTCCCGGGAAATTATCCGGTTGATTCCCCCACAAAAATTTCTACTACAACCAAGCCCTCCACTTTTTGCAGAAAGGTCCCCGAAGTTTTTATTTTTCTAGTCTTACAATCCAGTACTCCCCTGTTGTCCGGCTATCTCCCCTGCAATCGAAAATGGGCCAGTCCGAGCTCATCTACCGAGGGCACGAATCTCAACACAAACCGGACGGCGCTTACTCCCCGAAGCCTGAGAAGCGGTGGCTCGACGTCCCCCGCCTCGTCCGCTACCTCCTCCGGGAGCAGCGCCTCCTCTTCGTCCTCCTTGGCATGGCCCTCGCGGCCGTCCTCTTCTCCATTCCGCACCCTTCCTTCCGTCATCCACCTCCGCTCGCCGGCGGCATCGGCGGAGGAGCGGCGGGGCTGGTGCACCCCCACCACCATGGCGGCCAGCAGCGGTGGTCGGAGCGGGCGGCGACGGCGGGGGGGAAGGTGCCGTTGGGGCTGCGGAAGCGGGGGCGGCGGGTGGTGGTGACGGGCGGCGCGGGGTTCGTGGGGAGCCACCTGGTGGACAAGCTGATGGCGAGAGGGGACACCGTGATCGTTGTGGACAACTTCTTTACGGGGAGGAAGGAGAACGTGATGCATCACCTGGGGAACCCCAACTTCGAGCTCATCCGCCACGACGTCGTCGAGCCGCTGCTGCTCGAGGTGGACCAGATATACCACCTCGCCTGCCCGGCTTCCCCTGTTCACTATAAGTTCAATCCCGTCAAGACTATCATATCCTTTACCGCTCTTCGATTAAAAAGTTTCGATCTTTTTAGTTTACTGGAGAGATTAAAGGTGCAGGAACTGAAACGTTTTGACTTTTCTTTTCTTTTCTTTCTTCTTGTGAGTTTGTGAAGTTTTGATGTTTGCTTTCTGGATTTTGAGGCAAAATTTGATTTTTCTCTCTACCCCTGATAGAGACTACCACCTTGGTTTTTTTTTTTTTTGGGTTCGGAATTTTGAGGCAAAATTTGATTCATTTTTCTTCTGGATATTTAGAACTTTTGCATTCAGAAGTCATTTTTCTTCTTATTTTACATTTTGTGGGAATGTAATTCTTTGCCTTATTGGATTCATGGCAATTAACAAAGTTTCACTGTTGGTGATGGATTTTAAGAATAGGAAATCTCATTTAATCACAAGGTGCTAGATAGCTTTAAATATATTATAGTACTTTCTTGCTCTTCTTCTTATTCTTCTTCATCCCATTTCCCAAACCAAGGTGCTAGATAGCTTTAAATATATTATAGTACTTTCTTGCAAAGAAATTAGTATTCGTTTGTAGAAGTAAAATTTGAGAATAAGGGAGGCCTTCTTGCTGTTCATGTTTTGAAAGAAATCCCCTCTCTTCTCCCTCTCTAAAGGCTCTTTAGATAGGCCTTAACTGGTGTAGTTTGGAGTAGCACAAGACCAACGTGGTGGGAACTCTCAACATGCTCGGACTAGCAAAGAGGGTTGGAGCGAGGTTCCTCCTCACTAGCACCAGTGAGGTCTATGGTGATCCCCTGCAGCATCCTCAAGTCGAAACTTACTGGGGCAACGTCAATCCCATTGGTACATTTCTATTGCCTTCTAACCAAGCTCTCTCTCTCTCTCTCTCACTATATATGTAGTTGGATTATATGCTTTACATTAACTTCTTGAAAAAATGATAATTCAATCAAAGTCAA
Organism: Elaeis guineensis; assembly: GCF_000442705.2. Classification (NCBI taxonomy): domain Eukaryota; kingdom Viridiplantae; phylum Streptophyta; class Magnoliopsida; order Arecales; family Arecaceae; genus Elaeis; species Elaeis guineensis. The sequence goes on from NC_026002.2 coordinate 28,175,528, forward strand.
TGATAGTCTATCTAAACTGAGATCCAAATTGTTAAACATGATTTATATTATAAACTTCATCTAGAAGCCAAAATTTATATATTTTGGTGATCTCTAACCTACTATCAAGTGGATGTTAAAATAAATGGTTTTAATAGCAAGAAACTATGCTCTACTATGATTTGATCATCAAAACCTAGTAAATTTAAATCTACTTATATTTTAAGATGTGTGAATTCTATGAAGTGAATTTAAATCCAAATTGTTAAATTGATTTTTATTATAAACTTTGTCTAGATTCTGAAATTTTCATATTTTTATACCGACTTGTTGCATAGGTTAGAGCTCACCAAAGTGTATGAATTTTGGTTTCTAGATTTATTTTAGTATAGATTGTATCCAATGGTTTGGATCTTCAATTTGGATAACTTATCATTCCATTTTAAATATTAATTTCTTCTTTGAAAGCTAATTTATTGTGTGTAATTCAACTCTTATATGTATGTATATGTAGCTATCTGTGTATGGTGCATTGATGAGATACGAAACTGACAAGCAATTCCAACCCATTGTATGAAGGACCACCGACCACTTCACATGAGCTTAGTTGTAAAGATGTGGCAGGATCCAATAGTTCACTTAGCTATGCCACTACTCAATTCATTTAACTCACAATCTATCAAGTTCAAATAAGTGCACAGATCTCGGCCACCTTATCTTTTTTGGTGAATCTTGGTCACCTTTTCATGCTCCACCCACTCTTTACATCAACTTACAACTACTCCATCTTGAGCTTTATTATTTCCTTGATCCTAATAACCAATCTCTCACATTAGTTGTGATAGTTCCTTACAAGCTAACCATTATGTTAGTTTGTCCAATTATTTTGTTATTTTGCCAAGAAGCAACTGACTTACCAGAGAACAACTTCTGGGTCCATTTTCTGCCGGTGGTGATGCTGGGGACTTGCAGGTGTTAGGAGCTGCTACGATGAGGGAAAGCGCACTGCCGAGACCTTAACTATGGACTACCATCGTGGTGCCCAAGTCGAGGTTACCTTCTTGTTCTTCTTAAACAATCATTCTTCCTCCTTAAAAACATGTGTTTACCCCAATTTTCTTTGTTTCTCAACCTATTGAAATTGATACAATTTTGTTATGGGTTCAGGTGAGGATTGCTAGGATCTTCAACACATATGGCCCTCGTATGTGCATCGATGATGGCCGGGTCGTTAGCAACTTCGTCGCACAGGTCTTTTTTCTTTTCCCATAATAACAATATTCTCTAAATTGTTGAAAGCTTTTATAATTAATCTCGAGGTTATGCTCTGGTAATCGAATTAACCAAGAACTAATTTATGATTCATAAGTTTTATACCTTGTTCATAAATCACAACTGAATTGTTTATCTACTTATTGAGCAACACTCATTATTGATTACACATTAATGATGTTGTATATTGTTAGTAATACTGGTATTTTCACTTTTGTTCTTTTTTTGATAAGAAGATGGGCAAGCCCATGGGGATCATTGAGATGTGCTTCTGTTCATTGTCATTGCCATGCATTCTAACTTTTTCCACCTATAAATATATGAGCATGAACAATGTTGACAGTTTATACATTCCTTTGTATTTAAAATTTTCAACCATCTAAATTTTCTCTAAACTTGGCATTCCTTTTTTTCAAATTTTAGATGTTTGCCTCTACTTTCTTTCAAACAAACGAGTCATTTTTCCTGGAATCTATCCATGTAGTAACATGATGAGGTATTGTTACTTTAGGCACTGAGGAAGGAGCCATTAACAGTGTATGGAGATGGAAAGCAGACTCGGAGCTTCCAGTATGTGTCTGACTTGGTGGAGGGTCTGATCCGGCTGATGGACGGGGAGCACGTCGGGCCCTTCAACCTTGGCAACCCAGGTGAATTCACCATGCTGGAGCTGGCCAAGGTGGTGCAGGACACCATCGACCCCAATGCCGCCATCGAGTTCCGTCCCAACACTCAGGATGACCCCCACAAGCGCAAGCCCGACATTACCAGGGCTAAAGAACTCCTCGGCTGGGAGCCTAAAATCTCCCTCCGCCAAGGCCTTCCCCTCATGGTCACTGACTTCCGCAAGCGCATTTTTGGCGATCATGAATCCTAGTTTTCAAGCTCGTTGTCCAAGTCCTACTCATCTACTCCACTCTACTCTTGATGTGGATAAACACTTGTCAGGAATGAAAGCATGACAGCAGAAGGGTTCATTCCAAACAAGGAATGTTAAGTTCTGACTTGCTGTCATTCATTCATGGCATGTTTGAGAGAGATCAACCACTAGTAGTGATGATGACTGGAGCAAGCTTAAGGAGTGCTATTCTGATTCACATTGCTTTGCTTCCTCTGTAGCAGTTATAATAATTTACTAAATACAATGTTATTTCTGTGCTGTAAGCCTAAAGACAACCAGGTGTTGGTGGTGTATAAGCAGAGATATATTTCCTCTGTCCTTGGGCTCTGTATAAGCAACAATTCTGGCAGTTAATGGTAGATGGTTGCACTGTATGTGCGATTTCTGTGTTTTGTTAGAGGTGGGACTAAAAGTCTGGAGCTCTTTGTCACACACGCAGGATTTGTTTGGATACAGAAATCAAAATGTTGGTTTCTATAATATTCTTTGAATTCTTGATGAGTACCGGAGTAGTTTCTAGGATATAAAGCAAGATAAAGATTTTCAGTTTGTGTTTGGACAAAGATGCTTAACCCTATTTCCTTGTTATATGGTACCACAAGACAATTGAAAGCACTCTAGTCACAATTTTTTTTGTTTTAAAGGAAAATATGCTCTTACTTTCCTTAATTACTTTTTTGTTAAGAAAGGTGTCTTTAATCATTTCCTTGCACAATGTGGGACCCAAGTTCATGGGCATCTAAGAATCTGTTGATCCCTAGTGATCTAATATTTGACCGAACAATCAGGGATCAACAACCTAGCTCTTAAATTTGGTTTGTTTGATAATTATGCTCAAGATGTGTTGGATAAGTTTCCTGTCAAAATGTTCATGATCCTTTTTCTCTGTAGGCCAATTGGTTCTCTGAGCATTCAATAGCCTAATCACTCAAGAATCTTTCAATAATTTCAGAATATACTAGTTGTTTGAGAACAAAGTAATAATGACATCATGTTTTTCTTTTTTGCTTGAATTTGTACATAAATCATTTTTTTCATGCTGATGTTTTTTTTTATAACTTACAGCTTTCTGACTCTTCCTTGATTTAGTGAACACCCGTCTTTTTCTCTCTTTTTTTTTTTTTCAATTTGAATTTTCTTTTTCCAGCGGATATATTTAGTAAATGCTGATTTCTTGTGACTATGATGTAAGATTCAACATTAACTAACTGTTTCATGTTGTTAATTGGGCTTGCTTCAATTGTCACAATCCTCTGCTTAGCAACCAGAGGTTCTAGACTGGATTCTTTGTTGCTACGTCCAAAAAATTGGACCTGGTTCATTATGGAGTGAGTGGCTCCCCTTCCCTTTCTCTCAAGACTGATTATATCATCTATATTCATTTTTATTTTCCAAGTCAAATTTTCCATAATGAGAAGGCTTATTGTAGTGAGGTCAAGTGGGATAGAGAAGCAAGGGAAGATCTCAAAGTTGGTGAAGGGAGAGATTTTGATGTTCAACGTAGCATCGATGGTGATGTAGATACTTTGCTATTTGAAACGGGCATATTACAAAATTCGGTAATAGAATTCATTCAAGATCTGTGTGGGGTTGGAGCAGTTCTGTGAGGTCAAGAAGAGAAGATGGATTGATCATTAATTCTTTAAGGTTTTTTTGCTCAAAAATCACCTGTGAGATCAAGACTAGACCCTTTCGGAATCTGGGCTTGCCACTTCATAATAAAAAATTATCTAAAGATGTTGGTTGCTTTTGATTGATAAGATGACCTCAAGACTAACTGCTTGGAGTGAGAGACTAATTTTACTCAACTCGGTACTATCTGCGCTTCCTTCTTAATACATATCGGTCTTTAAATTGTCGAGATGGATTCTTAGTAGGCTTGATATGTTGTGTAGAGCTTTTCTTTGGAAAGGCACAGATACAATGTGTTTTTCATTTTCTGATGAATTGGGACACTGTTTGTAAGATAAAGGAAGGAGGCTTAGGTATGATGAACTTGGCTCAAATGAATCAGTCTCTCTTGGCTAAATGGGCTTGAAAGTTTCTGCAAGGGTCTTCTAGCCGTTGGTAGTATCAAATTGCACGTGCTTACTACTCTAGGAAAAGATTCGGTGTGAGATCAAAAAATGGTACTTTCGGATTCTCTCCGATTTGGAAGGATGTGTGTTTAAAATCTTCGGCATTTAGGAATTGTGTGACATTCAAAGCTGGGATCGATGATAACATAAAGTTTCGGGAGGATGTTTAGTTGGATATGATTTTTTTTTCTTCTTACTTTGATGCTGTTTACTCCCAAATGTTAAAAAGAAATTTACCCATATCTTCATTTTGGAGTTGGCGAAAGCTGGATTAGTGTATTAGAGTGAAGGGGCCATTAACTGAAATTCAAGCCAACCAGCTAACATCTTTGCTTGCACCTTTTGCTTCCTTCAGACCTTCTCATACAGCGGACGTGCCGGCATGGAAACTGACTCAAAATAGTGTATTCCCTATTGGCTCTTTTTATAAATTCCTTAATTTTAGTGGCCTCAAATATCTATTTGCTAAAATGTTTTGGAGAATCTCGGCCCTTGAGAAGGTCAAGATCTTCTTGTGTAGCTACAAAGAATAAGCTTTACACAGGTGAGGTGCTTGCGAAGAAAAGTTGGAACATTAGCAATGGTTGTGCCTTCTGTGACTCGAATATGGATTCAACTAATCCTCTATTCTTAAGATGCACTTTTGCATGTAGTCTATGGACTACCTTAAGCTACCGTTAGGATTGAAAGTGTTGCGGCCAATCGCCTCGTCGTCCGATCGCCGGGGAGCGTGCACCTGCAAAAGGAAGTCCGCACTGACCGGAGGCGGCTCCGACGGGGACCCTCCGACGGTCAAGTCAGAGAGGTGACTGGGCAACAGTAAAATGCAGACAGAGAGCTCTGAGAGGGAGAAAGAGAGAGAGAGGAGCGAGCCTGCGTATGTGGGAGAGACGGGCGGATCGACCCTTTGCACTGTTGCCTTCCCCGGTATATATAGTGGAGCGCGGTATGGCACCGTCATTAATGGCGCGGACAAGTGAGGAACTGTCAACTCACTGTAGGCTGTCAGAGCCGCCGTGAAAACATCATGCCGCCGTGTAGCCGTCTAATCACCAGGGTTGACCCGGCTCTCGGCGGGACAATACCCTAGGTAACTGTGCCGCATGTCCGTGTCAGAGCTGACAACGTCTGGCGGCCGTACGGCGGTTGGTGGAGTCGGCCGACCCGAGGTCGGTGGCCAACAGAGTGGCGTCGGGCTCCTCCGTCGGTCGGCGAGCTTCAAGTGGGTCGGCGACCGGACCTCTGGGTTCAGTCGGTCGGGAATAGACCGTGGGATGGCCGTGGTTAGCCGCTGATGGCGTCCGTTGGCCTACCGCCCGACTTACGATCGACCAGTCGGAGTCGTTCGTCGGGCCATCGGTTAGTCGGTCGGGCCGCTAGCCGATCGGGCCCTCCGATGGTCGGTCGGTCGGTCGGTCGGTCGGTCCCTCCGATAGTCGGTCGGTCGATCGGTCCCTCCGATAGTCGGTCGGTCGGTCGGTCCCTCCGATAGTCGGTCGGTCGGTATCCCCCAACAGTTGCCCCCCTCCACTCCTAAGTCGGGTGGGAAGCTGGCCGGTGCCTTCATTCGGGTAGCAGGACCGGACGACTGGGAGTGGATTTGTCGCATGCGCAGATCCGACCGTACCGCCGGCTGATCCGTTGTCTGACACCTCACGAACCCCGAGAGATCCGAACGTCTGGTTGATGCCAGAAGTCGCGCCGGCGTTCAGTGCCGGACGCCGCGTCTTGTCGTCGCCAGCCGTCACGTCGGTGTCAGAAGATCGGGTGCCGGACGATACGGCGTCAGTCGATCGGATTATTCGGCGCCGATCGTGGGTGAGGCGTCCCATCGGGAACGCGGACCGGCGCGGGCGGCCGACTGCGGAGCCAACCCCCGCGCGCCGCGTGTCAAGGTGGTTGGCCGGCGCCCGCTCCGGCATTTAATGCGGGCGGTGCGGGCGCCCCGGGGCGAAGCGCGCCGAATCCTTAGCCAATCCGCGGGCGCCACGCGTCGCGCATCCGGAGGACCTTGGTCGGCGCGGGAGCATCTCGGCCGTCGGTCGGCCCTATATATATAGGACCTCCCGGACCCTGACCCACATTTGCCATTTGCTGGGGAAACTCTGTCCGGGCGATTTCTCGGTCGTCGCGGGCAGAGCTCTTCTCTACCTCCGGAGGGTCCATCGGGTTCGTGGTCCTCCTTCCCCTTCTTGCTTTCTTCTCTTCTTTCGGTTCCTGCACAATGACCAGGAAACCGACTCAGGGAGCTCGGTCGGGAAACCCGACCGACGACACCCGATCGGCTCCGGAAGATGAGGCCTCCTCGCTTTCGGGGCCGAACGTCGATCAGCTTCGGGAGCATTATCGCATCCCGGAGCAGTTTCGGCTCTATGCTCCAGGGGCCGGCGGTCGGGTCAACCACCCTCCGCCCGGCGACCTGGCGCTGTACGTTGAGGACCTTCGTGCGGGTCTTCGACTTCCGATTCCGGAGTTCGTCCGGAATCTGCTTGATTACTACGGACTCTGTCCGGCGCAACTGGCGCCGAACTCTGTCCGGCTAATCATTTCTTTCGCGCTGTTGTGTCAGCTCTTGCCGACCAACCCTCGCGTTTCCCTCTTCCGGGCCTTCTTTGTGCTCCGACCCCACCCTAAAGCCCGAGGGTGGTGGCTCTTCAGTCCCCGGAAGGGTCTTGCCTTTATAACCGGTCTTCCATCGTCCATTCATGGATGGAAGAACCAGTTTTTCTTTGTTTCCTCTTCCTCCTCTTGGGGCTTTCCTTCTCGCTGGGGTGCACCCCGAACTGAGGCCAACGACAACAGTCGGGTCGACGTGGACGACCGGGAGGACTTCCACCGACTCAAAGATATGTCGGTCCCGAAGCAGAGGGAGCTTGTTACCGAGCAAGCTCTCTATGATGCTGGCCTGAGTCTGGTCCCCCGAATAGGTATCGTCCGATTCCCCAGCTTTTTCTTTTTATTCGGCTTTAGGGTAGTTCTGGTCCGGCCTCTGACATTGGTAGGTTTTGCAGGGACACCGCCAAGGATGAGGCCGACCGACGCCGAAATTCGTCATTTTGCCGCCGCGAGGAAGAGGCAAGCGTCGGGCGCTGGCCCTTCGCGCCCTTCCAAGAGATCAGCGCCAGTCCCGCCGACCGTGGAAGCGTCGGCGACCGAGGGGTCGGAGCCAATCATAGCCCTCGCGGCTCCGACCGTCCGAGTGGAGGAGAGGCGAGTCGGGGAGAGGCCGGCCGAGGAAGTGGCCGAAGGAGTGTCGGCGGTTTCGCCGCCGCGGGCGGAGCCGGATGTCGTTCGGGAAGCCGAACATCGTCCGGAGGCGTCCGCCGGCGCAACGGGGGGCGCCGGGTCAAACTCCAGCGTCCCATCGCTGCCAGCCCCGTCGGTCGGGGCAGCTGATCGGGGGAAAGCCCCGATGGAGCCCTCGGAGGAGGAGAGATCAATGCCCCCTAGCGCATACTACCCCGAGGGTGCATCGGCCTTGGCCGATCACAACCTTGCGAGGAGGTTGTGCCAGGGGATCCTCCTCCCTACCGACGTTCAGTCGTTGCGGTCTCGGCAGGTGACCGAGATACTGTCGCGGTTCTACCCGTCGATGGTGGAGGTAAGCTTCGCGTCACCTTTTACCTTAGAAGAATTTTCGTTTGCCACATAATTCTGACAAGGCTTCTTTCTGTCGGCAGTTGATCTTCACCATGTCCGAGCTGGAGGCCGGATACCGAAGATTCGGCGACGTTAGGGCAGCCTTCAAGGAAAGGTCGGCAGCGGCCGAGGCCGAGAGAGGGAGACTAGTCGACCAACTGCAGGAGTCGGTCGATCGGGAGGCCAAGTTGACGGACGAGGTCTCCCGGCTCATGGCCGAACTAAAGTCGGCCAAGAAGGAGGCCAAGCACAAAGGTCGGGTAGTGCGTCGTCTTCGACGCGAACGGGACAGTGCCACCTCCGAACTCCAAGGGGAACGCGAGCAACTTCGGGTCAGCCTGGGGAAGCTCGCGGAAACCGAAGAGGACTTGTCCATCGCCCAAATCGACGCCGAAATTGCCAGGGCCGAGGCGGAGTTGGCGAAGGAGGAGCTGGCCCACACTGAGGACGAGGCACGGTCGGCGAGGGAGTCGGCCGATCGTGCGGTTGAGGACTTCCGGGCCTCCGACCGGTACAAGGAGGAGATGCTCGAATCGGGCTTCGCCTCCTACCGGGTCGGGTTCGAGGATGGTCGGGATGCCGTCCATGCCTTATACCCGGAGGTGGACGTCAGCCGAGTCGTCCCGCTGTTCGCCGAGGAAGAAGCCGAAGAAGAAGGAACGGAAGAAATGGCCGACCATCCGTCGGGAGGCGCCGTCGTGGTGGAGGAAGCCGTCCCGGAGCCGGCGGAAGTTCCTTTATCGACCGAAGCTCATCTCTCGACAGCCGATCAATCGTTGCTTATGGCCGAGACGCCGATCATCCCTGATCCTCCGTCGGTCGAAGAGATCGATCAGGACGGGTGATCGGCGCCCCCGACCATCTTTATTTTGTCTTTTTTGAAAACACATGTAATCGGGCTTCGGCCCGACTTTGTAATGTTTTTTTTTTTTTTTTTTTTTTGATCAATGAGTAAAATTGTCTTCTCTTTTGCTTCTTGTTTGCAATGTTTCTTATCGCTGTAATGTCGAACCCTAGTCGCCAACTTAGAGAAGTCGCCAACTCGGGCAAGTCGGTAGGACTTGACCGGCTTGCATAGCTCCGAAGTAGCTTGTGTCCCGACTTTAGGTCGGTTTCCGAAAATTGTAGTCGCCGTTCGGGCGTATCTGTCAAGTAGGGAGCCGACCGAACCTAGTGAAGGTTCGGAAGCCGGACCTCCGTAGATGCACTTAGCCGGTCATCATCCGGCGCAGTGTCGGGGGCATGATAGTAAGTCGGGTTTCGCGTCTTTTGACAGACGGTGGCAAGCCGAGTGTCGTTCAGCCGGCCGTAGGTCGGTCGGCGAGTAGTGGGTGCGACTAAGGTCGCGTCATGTGATAGACGGTGGTAAGCCGAATATCCCTCGACCGGCCGTAGCCTGGTCGGAATGTTGCGGCTACAGCCGCGTGGGCTTTTAGCCTTTCTTCGGTCGGGGCCCGATCGATCAGTCGGCCGACGGATATGCCCGAAAATTCGACCGTAGAAGGAGTACAAACTCCCGTCATCGTAGATGCATCGGTCCGTGTAAGGGGCCGAAGTGTCGTCGGTGCCAGGTCCGCGTCGATGCGTCGGGGCTGAGCGCCGACCAGTAGTCGAAAGGTTAGAACTCCGATTTTTCAAACCGAACTTGTATTCCAACGATTGAATTACAGAATTCACTGGTAATACAGCTTCAAGTTGTCGGCGTTCCAAGTCCGGGGAATGGGCTTTCCCTCAAGGGTCTCCAGCCGGTAAGCCCTCGGCCCGAAGGTGTCAGTAACTTTGTAGGGTCCTTCCCAGTTGGGAGCCAACTTCCCTTGGTCCAAGGGCTTCGACACCTCCGCCTTCCTCAAGACTAGGTCGCCAGGTTTAAAGAGCTTTAGTCTGACCTTGGCATTGTAGTACCGGGCAACCCTCTGTCGGTAGGAGGCCATTCGAATTTGAGCCTCATCTCGCAGTTCGGGGAGAAGATCTAGGTCGGCTCTCCGGCTTTCGGAGTTGTCCGGCTCGCGGTACTGCTCGACCCTTGAAGATGGCAGGCCGATCTCGAGCGGGATCACGGCTTCTGTCCCGTAGGCCAAACTGAACGGCGACTCTCCGGTTGGGACGCGGGGGGTCGTTCGGTAAGCCCACAGGACGGAGCCCAGCTCGTCGACCCAGAGGCCCTTGGCTTCGTTCAGTCGGGTCTTGAGTCCATGGAGCAAGGTTCGGTTCGTCACCTCAACCTCACCATTAGACTGTGGGTGCCCGACTGAAGTTAGTCGATGACGGATGTGGAACCTGGCGCAGAAGTCCTTGAAGTCTTGGTTGTCGAATTGCCGTCCGTTGTCGGTGATGATGGTGTGCGGCAATCCGAACCTGAAGATGATGGACTTTTGGACGAAGTCCTCCATCTTCCGCTCGGTGATCTGCGCCAAGGGCTCGGCCTCAACCCACTTCGTGAAGTAGTCGATGGCGACAACGATGAACTTCCTTTGGCCCGACGCCGGTGGGAAAGGGCCGAGAATGTCGACTCCCCACTGAGCGAAGGGCCATGGAGCGATAATGGGAGCGATTTGGCTGGCCGGTTGGTGCTGAATATTGGCATACTTCTGGCATGGCTCGCACCTTCGGACCAACTCTGCCGCATCCTTCCTCATGGTCGGCCAGTAGTAGCCCTGTCGCAAGACCTTGAAGGCTAAGGACTTGCCCCCCAAGTGATTCCCACAAATTCCTTCGTGAACCTCTCGGAGAGCGTAGTCAGCGTCGGTCGGTCCCAAGCACCTGAGCAGAGGGAGGGAGAACGACCTCTTGTAGAGTCGGCCGTCCATGATCACATATTGTGACGCCGACCATCGAAGTCGCCTGGCCTCCGCGGGATCTTCGGGACTGGTCCCGTCGGACAGGTACCGGACGATCGGGTCCATCCAACTTGGTTCAGACGTTAGCTGCTGCACTTCTTCGGTCCGATCGATGCTCGGTTGTTGAAGGTTTTCGACAAACGTCCGACCCAAAGAATCGTAGGCCGACGTTGCCAACCTAGAGAGAGCGTCGGCACGGGCGTTCTCCGTCCTGGGGACGTGGGAGATCTCGAAATGCACGAAGCGGGCCACGAGATCCTTTACCTTCTGAAGATACTTGATCATGGTCGGATCTCGCGCCTCGAAGTCGCCCTTGACCTGCCCCACGATCAGCTGAGAGTCGGAGAATGCCCGAAGGCTGTCGACGCCCAATTCCTTTGCCATCCTTAAGCCCGCGAGGAGTGCCTCGTATTCGGCTTGATTGTTGGAGGCCTTGAAATCGAACCGGAGGGCGTATTCGGTGACTACCCCATCCGAATTCGTGAGCAGGAGCCCGGCCCCGCTTCCCTGAGCGTTGGAGGCTCCGTCGATGTGAAGTACCCAGGTGGAGATCGGGTCCGGCTCAGAGACCGAATCTCGTCCCGGGCCTTCAGCTCCCGACCTCTGGTCGGTCGTCGGGCATTCGGCGATGAAGTCGGCCAAGACCTGAGCCTTCAAGGCAGGCCTTGGTCGGTACTGAATGTCGAACTCGCTAAGCTTCATTGCCCACTTAGCGAGCCGTCCGGATGTGTCGGGTCGGCGCAGCACGGCCCTCAGGGGCTGATTGGTGAGTACCACGATGGCATGGGCCTGGAAGTATGGTCGGAGCCGTTGCGCGGAGACGGTCAGGGCGAAGACCATCTTTTCCGTCTCCGAGTATCTGGCTTCGGCGCCGTGGAGCACTTTGCTGATGTAGTAGATGGGCTGATGGGTTCGGCACTCGTTTTCCCGAACGAGCACCGAACTGATCGCCTCAGAAGACGTGGCCAAGTAGAGATACAAGGTCTCCCCGATCTGCGGCTTTACGAGCAGCGGCGGGGAAGCCAAGTACCTCTTCAGGTCTTCAAAGGCCTGTTCGCATTCATCCGACCAAGAGAAACCGTTCGCCTGGCGCAGGGTTTTGAAGAACGGGAGGCACCTTTCAGCTGACCGGGAAATGAATCGGCTAAGAGCGACGATTCTCCCGTTCAGTTGTTGGACCTCCCTCTTGGTGTTCGGATGACGCATGTCGAGGATCGCCTTTATTTTCTCAGGGTTGGCCTCGATCCCCCTCTGAGAAACGAGGAATCCGAGGAACTTCCCCGAGGTCACCCCGAAGGCGCATTTGGTCGGGTTGAGCTTCATTCGGTGTCGTCGAAGGGTGCGGAAGGTCTCCTCGAGATCCTGAACATGGTCCGGGATCTGCGTGCTCTTTACCAGCATGTCGTCCACGTATACCTCCATGTTACGCCCGATCTGGTCTTTGAAGACCTTGTTGACGAGTCGCTGGTAGGTGGCGCCGGCGTTCTTCAATCCAAAGGGCATCACCCGATAGCAGTAGAGGCCCTTGGGGGTTACGAACGCGGTGTGCTCCTCGTCTTCAGGCGCCATCCGGATCTGATTGTACCCGGCGAAGGCGTCCATGAAGCTGAGCAGTCGAAATCCGGACGTCGCATCCACCAGCTGGTTGATCTTCGGGAGTGGAAAGCTATCCTTCGGGCATGCTCGATTGAGGTCGGTATAATCGATGCAGATTCTCCATTTCCCGTTGGCTTTCTTGACCATGACGACATTGGCGAGCCAATCGGGATACGTGGATTCCCGAATGAAGCCCGCCTCGAGCAGTTTGTCCACTTCTTCGTCAATGGCCTTCTGCCTCTCTGGGGCGAAGGACCTTTTCTTCTGCCTCACCGGCTTCATTGTCGGGTCGATGTTGAGTCGGTGAGTCATTGTTTCTGGAGGGATGCCCGACATATCTGCTGCCGACCATGCGAATACGTCGGCGTTGGCCGTCAGCAGCCCCGCCAGTCGGTGGCGTTCGGCGTCGGGCAATTGAGACCCGATCCAAACTTTTCTGTCGGGATTTTCTCCCACCGGGATCGCCTCGAGCCGCTCGGCCGGCGAACCCCGCTCTTCCTCCTCCCGTTGATCCAGTTTGTCAATTGTCAGGGGACCCTTTGTCTCGTCGCTTTGGGCGGAGATTTGAAAGCATCGTCGGGCGAGCTGTTGATCTCCGCGCATCTCCCCGACTCCGTTTTTAGTCGGGAATCGAACAAGGAGATGGTACGTCGAGACGATCGCCCCGAAGGCGTTCAGTCCGGGTCGCCCGAGTATGGCGTTGTAGGCCGAAGGAACTTGGACGACCGCGAAAATGAGGGAGGCCGTTCTTTGCCGTGGTTCGGTACCGACCGTCACGGGCAGGGTGATTTCTCCTTCTGTCGTGACGGTGTCTCCGGCAAAGCCGATCAAGGGCGTGGAAACCCTACTGAGTCGATCAGTCGGTAGTCGCATTCGGGAGAAGGTCGAGTAAAACAAAACATTTGTCGAACTTCCATTATCAACAAAAATTCGTTTTACATCATAATTGGCTATTGTCGCCGACACAACAACAGCGTCGTCGTGGGGAGTCTGGATGCCCCGAACGTCGTCTTCCGAGAAGGTAATCACGTCGTCCGGGCGCGGCTTTTTCGTCGGCTCCCCCCCTGTAGACGTCCCCGATCCCAGCCGCTTGGAGATCATATTGATGACTCCAGCCGTCGGCTGATTAGTCGGCGCCTCTTCAGTCGGCTGGGGGCGTCGATCGGCAATCGGTCGGGTCGGCGGACCCTTTCGGAACTTGCCGAGATACCCTCGGCGGATGAGATTTTCGATCTCATCCTTCAACTGGATGCATCGCTCGGTGTCGTGGCCGTGGCTCCGATGGAACCGGCAGTACTTCCGATGGTCGAGGCCCTTTGCCTTCAGAGGCGGAGGCCGTCGCAGGTATTCTTTCCCTTCGATCTCCATCAAGATCTGCGCACGGGGAGCGGAGAGAGGAGTGTAGGAGTCATACCTGGGACGCACCGACCTCGGAGTCTGTCGGTGGGGTGATTTTTGGATCTGTCGGGGTGGAGAAAGCCGACTACCGGCCGGGGGCCTGCTTGGTTCGGCGGGCTCCCGACCTTTTCTTCGCTTCTCCTTCGGACCCCTGGGCTCGACCAAGCGTCGGTCGGACGCTCCTTCGTCCGCGCGCATATACTTGTATGCGCGTTCCAGTAGCTCGGCGTATGTTCGGGGGAGGGTCTTGTCCAGAGAATAAGTAAATCGGGACGACCTCAGACCCCGCTTCATGGCTGAAACTGCCATGTCCTCGTTGAGGTCCCGGACCTCGAGCGTGGCCGCGTTGAATCGCGCCACGAAGTGCCGGAGCGCCTCGTTTTCCCCCTGCTTGAGGGAGAAAAGGCTATCCGACGTTCGCGGCGGCTTTCGGCTAGTGCTGAAATGGGCCACGAACGAGTGCTCGAGCTGCGCGAAGGAATGGATACTGCCCGATCGAAGACCGGAGTACCAAGCCCTGGCAGCCTTACGAAGTGTGGCGGGGAAGCCGATGCAAAACAGAGCGTCGGTTGCCCCTTGAATCGTCATGAGAGCCTTGTAGCTCTCGAGGTGGTCGACTGGGTCGGTGGAGCCGTCGTATGGCTCCACGTTCGGCATTTTGAACCGACTGGGAATCGGCTCATCGAGGACCAGTCGAGAGAGAGGCTGGGCGGTCTGGAAGTCGACGTCGTTCGAAGACTTCTGGCCGTCCATTTGCAGTTGGGCGAGCCGGCGGTCGATCTCCTCGAACCGTCGCTCGTAGTCGTCCGCTCGTCGATGCTGGGAGACCCCAGGAGTGGAGCCTCCGGAAGACTCTGAAGGCGAGGCCGACGGTGTGCGCGGCCGCTTTTCCTTCCTCGCCCGTTCCAACGGGGAAGGAGAGGGCCGCTGGGACCGTCGGTCGTCGCGCCGAGGTCGACCCTCCTCCTCCCCGTGGGAGCGCCGTTGGGAGTGCTCGCCTGGAGGCGGCAGAGGTCGGCGCGACCGTCGGCGGCTGCTCCTGGAAGGCATAGGTCGGGCCGCCGGTTGTTGCTGGAGGCTTTTGACTGCATCGGTCAGTACGGTCATCTGCCGTACAATGGCCGCAATCTGCGCCTCCGTGGTCACTGCAGGGCGCGGAGAGCTAGGCTCCGCCGCCGGTGGTGGCGGGGAGGCCTCTTCCCGGCGGGAAGAGCGCCTTGCCGACCCAGTGATTCTCGATCGTTGAGCTCTTGTCTTTGTCATGCTGTCCCCTTCCTGGCGCGCCAATCTGTTGCGGCCAATCGCCTCGTCGTCCGATCGCCGGGGAGCGTGCACCTGCAAAAGGAAGTCCGCACTGACCGGAGGCGGCTCCGACGGGGACCCTCCGACGGTCAAGTCAGAGAGGTGACTGGGCAACAGTAAAATGCAGACAGAGAGCTCTGAGAGGGAGAAAGAGAGAGAGAGGAGCGAGCCTGCGTATGTGGGAGAGACGGGCGGATCGACCCTTTGCACTGTTGCCTTCCCCGGTATATATAGTGGAGCGCGGTATGGCACCGTCATTAATGGCGCGGACAAGTGAGGAACTGTCAACTCACTGTAGGCTGTCAGAGCCGCCGTGAAAACATCATGCCGCCGTGTAGCCGTCTAATCACCAGGGTTGACCCGGCTCTCGGCGGGACAATACCCTAGGTAACTGTGCCGCATGTCCGTGTCAGAGCTGACAACGTCTGGCGGCCGTACGGCGGTTGGTGGAGTCGGCCGACCCGAGGTCGGTGGCCAACAGAGTGGCGTCGGGCTCCTCCGTCGGTCGGCGAGCTTCAAGTGGGTCGGCGACCGGACCTCTGGGTTCAGTCGGTCGGGAATAGACCGTGGGATGGCCGTGGTTAGCCGCTGATGGCGTCCGTTGGCCTACCGCCCGACTTACGATCGACCAGTCGGAGTCGTTCGTCGGGCCATCGGTTAGTCGGTCGGGCCGCTAGCCGATCGGGCCCTCCGATGGTCGGTCGGTCGGTCGGTCGGTCGGTCCCTCCGATAGTCGGTCGGTCGATCGGTCCCTCCGATAGTCGGTCGGTCGGTCGGTCCCTCCGATAGTCGGTCGGTCGGTATCCCCCAACAGAAAGGAAGGCCAGCCTTCATTTCTTGAGCTTTGGATAAGCTGGAGGAGGAAGAACATGAATTACTTGGACAACAAGGCAGGAGCAATGCTTATGGCTGTGGTTTGTTGGGAGACTTGGAGAGAGAGAAACGCATGCATCTTTCTAACCAAAAAAAGGGTCTGTATACTCTGTTTTACAAAACATCCTTCAATCTTTCAAAAGCTGGATCCTTCTTTGCTTACCTAAGATCAATGAAGATGCACAGAACCTTTGGAAGAAAGCGCAACTATTAACTTTGTCCTCCAGAATCTGATGCTCTTCTACCTTTCTCAATACCTATATTGTTTTAGGAGCTGGCTCTATGGATTTGCCTTCCTCTTCAGGGATTCTGCATTAGTGAGATCCTAAATGGGCTTTTCTCTTTTTTATATGTATTTTTGTTGGGGTATATGGTGGGGAGTATTGTTGCTTTATTTATATATTGCTCCCTTTATTGTCTTGGTCTAGTATAATTTTGCGTTGTATATATGCCGTTAATAAATCTGGAGGAGGCTATGGCTTCCTCCATTCCACTCAAAAAAAAAAAAAAAAAAAGGGAAAACATCACTTGATAAAACTGAACTGTATATGATCATCCATGGTGTACAAGTCGCATATTGCCAACATTGTGTATTTGGGGTTTGTAGCATTGATGACCCATTGGAGCGTATAAACAGAACATCAATTTAGATCTTATCTTCTTCTCTTCTCTTTTTTTTTTTTTTTGGATGAAAATATCAGGCAAGCCCAATTGATACAAATATAGATCTTATCATCTTGTGATTGTTTCTTGGCCATGTTGTGTTTAAACCTAAATCATTTATTAAGAAGGTTAAATCATCTTTCTTTTTTGTTTTTCTTGATTTGTTTTATGTATGTTTGTGATATTTGATCCGTGAAGGCTGAACAAGGAGAATCTACTAGCAGAAAAGAACGCTTGATGCAAAATCTGATTCTTATTGGGGTAACACTGGAGGATGGCTCTCTTACACCCAAGATGTCAACTGTTTTATAGAATTCTGTTATAGTTCCTCATTCCTACTGGTCTTTGGTCTTGGGTGTTCTTGGGGGGATCATCAAATGTTGCTGTGGTTGCATAAATATATTATATGGTAGAATCCTTTTATGGGAGAAAGATCCTTTGAAAGGATTCATAAGTTCATGGTAAGTGCCCCTTATTTGAAATTGCTTTTGCCCTTTACCTCTAAAGGAAGAAAGAATTTGTTTTGGTTTAGAATTTGTTCTTTGTTTTTCCTTTATTTTTTAATAGAATATGCCCATAGTTAAGGGTCAGGGCAATCTTCCTCCAAATATCTTTATCTCCCACATTTCTTGGTAAAGACATGATTTGGTTACATGTCAACTACTAGATATACTCTTAACTCTATTCTTTTTCTATGATAAATAAATGACTAATACTATGGGGCTACCGTAATGTTCATTCAAACAGTTCTCTCACCTCATGGCACAAAAGAATATAGGTGCAATAGGCTTGGTCGCTTATGAACATACCAAAGTAGCACGCCTGGGTTCAATGCTCTTTGTGTGCATTTCATAAGGGTACCCCAGGCATAATACTTTATAAATTATACATCACCATAACATATTAAGAAATATTGTCATCAACTTCTTATTGGCAAAAAAAAAAAATCAGGAGAGAGAATTTTAGGGTTCTAACTGGGCTCAAAATCCTAATGAGCGGTACTTTTTTTTTTTTGATACAAAAAATAGGGTTGGGGGTGGGGGGCAACCCGTGTGGCAATCTCCTCTGGGTGTGATCATAAGAGCTCCATCCTACTGAATGAATGTTCGATGCAGAAAGCAATAAGCATAATCCTCTCCTCACCATATCCGAAGAAAAACCTTAGGTCGAATAAATACGTCACCCCTAACCCCATATCGGCACATAGAGGACAAGATGCCACATCCGAGCAAATCCGTCCAGGCCTCGAGGGATAAATCTCCTACGATGGTAGTCCGATTGGAATGAATCTTGGCATCCGTTCCTTGCATTCCAGATTTAAGGTCATGCACAGCTGATTAAATGAATATAAAAAATTATAAAATAATAATAACTTAGATCCTTCGCGATAAGATTTGTTCCAAACTAAAAAAAGAGTGCAAACAGGAAATTTCATATCAAGGATTGTCTCATTAATCCTACACGCAAGATGGTCATCCACTATCTTATACATGGACGTAACCAAATCCAATTGGCAAGGAAATTAGACTTGCTTGTCCAATACTTGACTCATTACACCCAAGAGTCAAATTTGAAGATCACTTTGGTAGGTTGGATCCATAACCAACGAGATTCCCTCCCCACTTCTCCAACCCTCCCGTCAAATGGACGGTGGATGCGGCATAGCAACATCTGATCTCCCAACTCCTGAGGGACATCCTAACCTTTTAGGGCTCAAATGGGAGCCGATGCTCGTGCGCTTAAATACCAGCTTTCTCCCATCTCCGCCGCTCCTTACCTAAAACCCTAACCCTAACCCTAGCGCCGCCGAGCTCCGGAGAGGAACAGAGGAGAAGATGAGTCGCGGGGCGAGCGGGGCGGCGGCGAAGGGAGGGAAGAAGAAGGGGTCGACGTTCACGATCGACTGCTCGAAGCCGGTGGAGGACAAGATCATGGAGATCGCCTCCCTCGAGAAGTTCCTCCAGGAGCGCATCAAGGTCGCCGGCGGCAAGGCTGGCGCCCTCGGCGACCAGGTTACCGTTACCCGCGACAAGTCCAAGATCACTGTCACCTCCGAGGGCCCATTCTCCAAGCGGTAATCCCTCCTCTCCTTCCCTTTGTTCTCTCTCTATTTGCAGATCGTGTTTTGGTTACTGGACCTGTTCAAAGTAGTGTAGGAGGGGTCGATCGAAGGCGTTCTGGATTTAAGATCTAGTTTTTCCCGAGCTTTATGGATTTGTTGTTTATTTGCTCTAAAGTTTCAGCCTTTTTTTTTTTTTTTTTGGATCCACCTTTATTTGATAGGATCGATATGCTTGTGATTTGTGTTGTTCTGTGCGCAATCTGCAGGTGCTTACTCGAGAGGCCAACTTTCCTACTTTATTTCTGTTGTCATTATTCTTTAATTTTGCTATAATTTTGATCTGACTGTTTGTTGTTTGAGGTTTTGTGGTGATCGATATTTTGTTTTGCATGCATTATATAACAATGAAAGTTATAAATGTCAGCATGCTGTGCCCAACATGCGTGATGAAGTGCGTAATTTCCATCTCAGCCTACCATGAAAGTAATGGATATAAGTAATTGGAAATTATGAAGAAAAATTTTGATGGCGTAAACTACAATGAATATAACAATTCAGTCATTTTTGTTGTTCATGTTGTGGAGATAATATGATATACGCTCGTATTTTTTAGGATTTTGAAAGTTTTTGGTTAGTGCTTAATTTCGTAATGCAAAGGCAAGTTGATAGGTTGTATCGGCTGACAAATATGGAAGGAGCAATAGTTCGTGACTTTCAGGAAAGTTGAGGTTGTCCTGTCTGATTGAATTAGATAAAATCTTAGATGAATGGAATCATCAAGTGGAAAAGGCTTGGTTCATTTCTAACTGGTTTGGATCGTGTTATATATTGTGCTATTTGCAAGCCTGATGATATAACAGATTGATCCGTAAGTGGGCTGCATGAATATTTTTTCTGTTGTTGGACATGCCATATACTGCAAGTTGGTTTGCCATGCCCCATTCATGCTACCTACGCTTCTGATTATCTTTTAGTTTGTTGCTTTTGTTTTGGATATCGATGGTTGTCGCTGGGGTAGGTTAGATTGTGAGATTTTGATCAAAGTACTATTGTGTTGCACTTTTGAGGTGCTTGAATGGCAGCTGTTTTGCATGGTACCAGCCTCACTGGGCTTTTTGCTCATTTCTGACCTGTGCTGTTTCTCTGTTTCTGCTATTTTGTTGTTGTTCTGTGCTACTAGTTTTCTGTTTATGAATCATTGTTTGTTTAATGTAGGAAGTAAACTACTTAACCTAATCATGGTGCTAACATCTTTAGCTACTAAATATATTGTGATTGTGTTACTTAAAATGCTGTCAATGTGCCAAACATCAGTATCTAAGATTTGTTTTGGCCATAAAATGAAAGGAAGAACAAACTTGACAGAAGCGGGCAATTGCCATGGTTCCAGGTGAATTATTAGGTGATGAAAATTATGAAAAACCAATGCTGCTGTGCTGTCTAGATGCATACTTCCTCTATTATTATGGTAAGTGACCTTATTACTTCTCTGAACTTGACACTATTCTACTATCCAGACACATCCACAGTCCAACACATCCATACATGTCCTTACCTTAATTATTCATTCTCCTCGAATGAGGCCTTTCTTGTCAAATTGGGTGGCATTGATCATCTTGTGTCTATTGTATTATATAACCCTTCAACATACTGTTGGAAGCTTGTCAAAGTTTTATGTATTATATTTGCATATGAAATATGAAATTTATGCTTCATTTTTTTAGTTTGCATGTTCTTGCCTGTTCTTTTTATGACAATAATTGTATTCGCCAACTAGTTGAAGTTGTTCTTTTACCTTGTTGTTTATGAATCTGACAGACAAACTTGATATCTTCATAGTGGAACATTGAAGCACATGCATGTTCATGAGATATATGTAATTGGGGGAATAATCATGTAAAATCGACTAGTTGATATGTAAACTGACTTGTTGTATCTGGTTTGACTTGGACATCTGTCTAGATATGAGTTATAGAGCTTTAGATTTATTTTTGTAGTATGCTATTGCAGGAAAAATGGTTTGAGGGATAGGTAGTGCTGAAGGTGTACGGTGCCTTTCTTGCAGTTAATATATCAATATTCCGAACTAAAATAATATGCAGCTAAATGTGTGGGAATAAGAAAATATAAAAAGATGGGGTGGAAAACATATGATCATTGTATCCAGCTACTCACAGAGATAGGGACTTAGGGAAGATGATGAATTGGTGAAAAAGTGGTTTCTGTGTAATTGAAGGTGGAAGTTACATTAGTTTCCATATGTTTGAACTTACATTAGTTGAGATTGGGACTTTGGGAAAATGATGGATGGGAGAAGAAGTGGTTCTGTGTGCTCCAAGTTTAACTTACATTAGTTTTCATACTTCAAGATTGAACTTACATTTGTTGAGTTGGAAAATTCGACACCAAGTATCCAAGGACATACTGAATCTACTTCAGAATTGAATCTACTCCAGAATTGAAGGTGATTGTTGAATCCTGCTTAAGGCTTGAAGCTTTTAGGTCTTGCTACAGCATGGTAACCATTCTTTTTTTAGATCCATAACTAGGAGATTACATCCTATGATTCTTTTTGATTTCTCCCCTGTATTCTTCCACTTTGCTTTATTTTCTATATTTTGATGGAGAATGCACATTTTTAAGTAAGAACTTACTGTTGATAAGCTTCGTGTTCTTTTTTTTTTTTCTTTCCCTGAAAGCTTTGTATAAATTCTCTCTCTGTTGTAGTTTGCTTACTAATTTGGTTTTCGTGGTTTTCCTTTGTTATAGTGAGAATTTATCAATAAAGCTCTCTAGATTCTTCATAACCATTCTGCCTGATTCAGTTTTTCTTTTTTCAAAGGTATTTGAAGTACTTGACAAAGAAATACTTGAAGAAGCACAATGTGCGGGATTGGCTTCGAGTGATTGCATCCAACAAAGATCGCAGTGTTTATGAACTGCGATACTTTAACATCGCAGAGAATGAGGGGGAGGAGGAAGATTAATTGGTGTTCGCATTTCTATATTCTGTGTCCATTTGAGTTAAATTTTGATGTCTTAGAATGTTGTTTTTTCATTGGAGGCTACCATATTTGAAGTCTATATCCTTCTCTTTGAATTTATATGAGAACTGGATTTTGTAGACCTCAAATTACGAGGAATCAAATCGTGTTGGTAATTGAAAGTGGCACATCGTGATTCCTCCGACACTCATATTGCCTTTTTATCTTTCATCAATATTTTTATTTTCGCACACTTTATGGAATGAACTTCACCAGCAACCTTTTTCTTAAAAAGTGATATTCGACTTGCTTTTTTGGAATCATCAGAGTAACATCATTATTTTTCCATCAATTTTTGTTATAAAAAAAAAGCTGATGATTATTGTATTACATATTGTCATTTTCCAGAATAACATTAAATTGGCTTAACTAGCAAACAATGACTGTTGTTTATATTATGAATTTTTTTAAGAAAGATCGAGGGGTTCTTCGGCACCCACTACTCTATATACACCTCATCCACGGGGGTGGAAGCCTTCATATTTTATTATCAATTTCTGTTATAGAAATATATAATGATGATTGGATCCCTTATTCCCATATTTTGGAATAAACATAAAATTGTTCCAACAAGTAAGCAATGGTTTTTTTTGGTAGAACAAGTAAGGAATGGTTGATGCCTATGTCTTGACCCCTTTTTTATTTTTTGATAAATTATAAAAAAATATGTTCGATTTTAGTTTAATTTTATTTATAATTTTTTAAATTTTTTTAAAAAAAATAAAACTGATCCTTCCAAAATGATTGGATTACGTAAACTAACGGCTATTTGCAATAAATTCCTGTGGTTATGGTAAATGATACTTCAAACATTAAATAATAGCATTCAATATAACATAATGGAATACACAGTTGTCTTTAAATAAATATTTCTATTTATTCTACAACCAGACGTAGTTTTTTATAAAAAAAAGTGGGGCAGCGCATGGCTCGTAAAATTGTGCCTCGTACGAAGTCAATCGGACTGTTACTACCAAAAAAAAAAACAAGGGCTAACCAGTGCCCCTGGGGCATTGGTTAAAGAATATTTATTGTTTCTTGTAAATTAATAAAATTTTTATTTAAGATATCTGAGAAATATATCCATCACATGGTCAACGTTTTGTTTCTCATTAATATTAATTTTATTTTTTTAAAAAAATAAAAATATTTATTATAGATTATTAATAAAATTTTTGTTAAAAAATAATTTTTTACAAATTTTTTTCTCTACTCCTAAAACGAGTAAATTATAAAAATTATTTAAAATAAAAAAATTTAATACATAAGAAATGAGATATGACGTAAATAAGAAATGAGATATGATGCAAACTATAAGATAAGCTAGTACTGTACATAGATACTGGATAGTTATTATTTAAATACATAGTTTCATCATCTTCTTATCATTTTTTGAAACTCCATCACCCCTTCTTCCTCCTAGTCATTAATATCTATATCGCCACTACATCTAACTTTATCTAACTTCTACCATATCTAACTTTATCTAACTTCCTGTTATTTGATAGTACTTATGAAGAAAAATATGCATTAATGTATATCTATAATAGATATTTTTATTTTTTTAAAAAAATAAAATTAATATTAATAAGAAACGAGATGTTGACTCATGTGATGTGATGGGTGGGTATAATCCTTATCCCTATCTCTGATGCCGAGCTCTTTTCCCGAATAATACAAAAAAAAAATTTTTTTACCAAAATATATTCAAACCAAACTTATTTACCAAAGTGATGTAAGAGGGAAAAACGCCATTTTGAATGGCGTTTTTCCCCCTGCCACGTCACTCCCCATTTCCACGGTGGCATCGTCCCAAAAAAAAAAAAAAAAAAAAAGGAAGAAACGCCATTTGGAATGGCGCTTTTAAAAACGCCATTCCAAATGGCGTTTTCCAATTTTCCCACCCAAAAATAAAGAAAAAAATCATGAGAAAATGGAAAATTTTATTTTTTAAAATTTGAAATTAGTAAATAAATTAAAAATTTTAATTTAATTGAATTTTAAAATATAAAGATTTGAATTTGTAATTCATTAAAAAAATTAATTTAGATTTTTTATTTCAAATTTTTTTTAAAAGATGTCCAAAAAAATCTTAAGAAATTAAAAAAAAATTATCATAGAAAATAAAAAAAGAGAAAAAAATATGAAAGAAATAAAAATTTGAAATTAAATTGAAAAACATCATTCGAAATACTTGTCTTCAAAATTTTTAAGAAAATTAAAAATTATAAAATTTTTAAAAAATAAAAAAAAGAATTATAATGTAAAAATAGAAAAGAATAAAATTTTAAAGATAAATTGAAATTAAAATATTATTTCAAATTACTTTCTCAAATAAAAAATAATAAATTAAAAAAAGATTCAAATTATTTGTTTAATTATTTGTTTTAATTTATTAAATTTTTTAATGAGGATAGTAATTTGAATGATAATTTTTAATTTAAATTAAAGATAATTTTTTGTTTTAAATTATAATTTTTATTTTATTACCATTTTTTATCTTTTATTTACTTTTTTTATGATATATTTTTTAATTTAATTTGTAATTTGTTTGAAATACTATTTTAAAATATATTTTTAAAATAGTAATTTTTAAAATAGTATTTCAAACAAATTACAAATTAAATTAAAAAATATATCATAAAAAAAGTAAATAAAAGATAAAAATTTATTATTTTTTATTTGAGAAAGTAATTTGAAATAATATTTTAATTTCAATTTATCTTTAAAATTTTATTCTTTTCTATTTTTACATTATAATTCTTTTTTTTTATTTTTTAAAAATTTTATAATTTTTAATTTTCTTAAAAATTTTGAAGACAAGTATTTCGAATGATGTTTTTCAATTTAATTTCAAATTTTTATTTCTTTCATATTTTTTTCTCTTTTTTTATTTTCTATGATAATTTTTTTTTAATTTCTTAAGATTTTTTTGGACATCTTTTAAAAAAAATTTGAAATAAAAAATCTAAATTAATTTTTTTAATGAATTACAAATTCAAATCTTTATATTTTAAAATTCAATCAAAATTAAAATTTTTAATTTATTTACTAATTTCAAATTTTAAAAAATAAAATTTTCCATTTTCGCACGATTTTTTCCTTTATTTTTGGGTGGGAAAATTGGAAAACGCCATTCAAAATGGCGTTTTTAAAAGCGCCATTTGGAATGGCGTTTCTTCTTTTTTTTTTTTTTTTTTGGGACGATGCCACCGTGGAAATGGGGAGTGACGTGGCAGGGGGAAAAACGCCATTCAAAATGGCGTTTTTCTCTTTTACATCACTTTGGTAAATAAGTTTGGTTTGAATATATTTTGGTAAAAAAATTTTTTTTTTATATTATTCGGGAAAAGAGCTCTCTGATGCCTCCAATAAAAATTTTGCAGAACTTTAAGAAACAATAAATGTTCTTTAACTAGTGCCCTAGGCCTCAAGGGCACTGGTTAGCAAAACCCAGAAGGAAAAGCCTAAAACTAGTGGCTTGAAGTACCGTGGGACTGGTTGGAGCTGTGGACCAGGCAAACTTTATGGTGCAAATTCTCCCACTCGGCCATTGCTTCAAACTTCCACATCGTAGAGTTTAGAAATAGTTAATAACAAGAGGCCACCATTAGTCTGGAGAAGGCTGTTCCAGCTCTGGGTCCTTTTCCTTGGCAAAAGAAAAATCAACGACCATTCCAATTACCAATTAGATGTCAAGCCATTTCTAAACATTTTCCCTGTTTCATGGATAATATTTTTAATTTAACTATTTTGCCAACTAGTAAAAATAATTTTTTATTTAATGAACAATAACTTAAAAAAAAACAAATTTCCTTTTTGCTAGGTAACAGACGATGATCATTATTTTTAAATTATTATCAGTCCAAAACAATTTTAGCAAATGCATCGTTGTTTATGTAGCTGTAGACATTTCAAAAGAATGGATATAGCTAGATTACTGACCCTTTCCAAAGCTGTTGTGCATTCTATTGTGATGGCTGATTTACAGTAAAATCCATAAAAACATCAATGAAAACGCACTTAGAATACATGATTATGTATGAAATAAAATACTTTTAGCATAGCTAAGAAATCACGAATCAATCTGCCAAAAATATAAAACAATAATATAGAAAAAAAAAAAAAAAAACAAATAACAATCTTCATGCTCATCTTATTACAAAGAAATGAAGTAAATTTCATATTTATGGAATAAATTGATGGTTTGATCCAGTGTCAGCCATGATCATACACAAGGATGAGCGCATACATGGACTAGTCATAGTGCACACTGTTTGTAGAAGAACATGTCTCCAAATCACACATTTCACACAACTTAGTCTGATGAGTGGTGAGGATTACTCGGCTCCATTCTTCAATAGTTTGGATTTAACGATGGTGACATGTAACATGGATGGTTGCTACGAATCATTTTATAACAGCAGTTTATTAAAATTATATTCAATCTATGAGAAATTATTAGTTGAATCACATCCAGTCCAATCAAAAAGCAATATATATAATAGTAATCATTTTGCCTCCTCTGTAACGTAATAGAAATACATGCTTGGATGAATTTATTAGTGGTTGATGATGAATCTGGTTCAACTAATAATATTTTATAATTTACCGGATATGGAAGTGGATGAGGTGACAGGAAGTAGGCCTTTTGCCTCGCAAAACTTGGAATAAGAAGATGCCAACAATATAATTTAAAGAAAATTCGTGGGATTTCGAGGCCCCTGTGCCTTCTTTCATTCAAAACGCCTCGCCCTACTTCTCACATGCACGTCCCTACGGCCGCCTCCGGGGAACCCCTGGCCCTCTGCTCCGCCCACCCTTTTCGCCGGAATTCGGAGGAAATTTGTCATCTTCCGGCCGGAGAAGCTACCTAGACGGCGAGGTCCGCACCCGGAGATCCGTTCGGCGGTATCGTCCTCTCTTCTCTCTCTGTGCATCTTCTATTGCCTGCCGACGTTTGTTGACTTCTAGGATTTCAGTTTTTTCTTATCCTTTCTTTCTGTTTTTCAAATCTATCGATTTGAATTTTGCTTCTTTCTTGGTACACCTTTCTGGATTTTTCCCCCTTATAACACCGGACATGGAGGTTAAAATGGATCCAAGATTTCAATAAGAGCAGTAGCGGCCTTTCTTGTCTTTCTATTTTTTTTTTCTTTTTTTTTTTTTTTTTTTTTTGACGTTTGTTATTAGAACTAAGCACCGAGCAATGCGTTTTTGGGCTTATAAAATGATAATTTCGGAAAAGAAATTAGATGAAAGTTGGAATTGCCGAGTTCTAGCTTTTATTGATGAAGAACTCGAGTTTCTGACTTTTAAATGGACAGTAAATTTGATATAAAATTTTATAGTAATTCGATGTCGCTGTGATTGTTGTCCTGTTGACGTGACGATGGAGGAGGAAATCCTGAAAGATGAGAGTAGAATTACCTTTTCATGGTAGGAAGAAATAAACCAAAAATTTTGAACAATTATTTTAGAAAGATGCTAGTGGAAGCCGGCATACCATGCAACTTGAATGCACAAGCAAGAAAGTTTGAGGTGTATTGTAAGGATGAGTCATAGGAATTAAATGAGCATATTTAGAGAGTCGATCGACAATAAAATAGTTGTTGATTTTGGTCGACAACATAGGCAAACCATCGATATAAAAGTCCATTGAGATGTTGAACCAAACCTGGCTAGGAGTTGGCAATTGTCGAAGCAAGCCAGCAGGAGGAATTATCCACCTTTTGGCATTGGCATGTAGCCAAGATTCACATGGTCCTGGATGCAAGCCCTCATCCATTTGTAATAAAAACAGAACTGATGCGATGGTCTAATAAGAGGAGAATTTTCTTTCAGGTAAATTCTCAAAGAACTACACCCCAATCTTGAATTCCCATGGGCCTACCGCATCCTCAGTCCAATCCTTCTAAAATGCACCCCATTCACGGCAGGAATTGGAAAGGTCATATTCCATGATGCCTTTGGTTTATGATGACTGAAATCACAATTCAAATACTAGGTAAGAGGCTAATTGGATTTTAGGGGATTGGAGCATCTCATTCCTCCCTCGTATCGTATCGGATCGGAGTATGAATAAAACTCTTTCCAACCAAACAATATCATTCTCGTTACAAAGATCAACTCTCTTCAATCAAATATGCCCTTGACGGAGGATGAGAAACATTTTCTTCCCACCAACCAACTGGGATAGTGCATCACTCTAAGCATAAGATTATACCCTTCAATTTGGGCAGCCACATGAGATGTTGTATAAATCCCGAGTTTCCACCAGTACTTGAGGCCTTGTTGGTCCGTTTTCTAAATGAATTTATAGCCTAACAAATGTGGTCTCTCTTTTTTTTTTTTTTTTTTTGGATAGCCCACATCAAAAGCCAACATTTCTTTCTCACAATTGGAGAGAAGAATAGTTTTGCCGTGCAATGCTTGGCTAAACTAAGTAACGGCTTGCCAATCTTGCATCAAAATTGCATCCATTATGCACCACATTTGACAATGAATAACTCTGAAAAATCAAGGAATGCGAATACTATAACATGTATCATGGTAACCTTGTGCTGCTCATAAAATCATACCCAATGGAAGGGGATGTAATCTGCCAAAGCAATTATGTTGGTGACTTGAGCTTGGGCCGTTTCAGCACGGCCTTTATTTTCTCTCGATCAACTTCCATTAACCTATCCCAAGTATTTGATCTGTGCTTGCCTAAAAATACATTTCTCTTTTTTGAAAAAGAATAATTTATTAATTTATGCTGCCTCAAAACAGAAAAAGTCCATCTCCAAACGCAATAAATGCTCATCCTATGACTTGCTATATGTGAAGATATTGTCAAAAAATATCAAAATAAACTTGCATAAAAACTTCCAAAGTACCTCATTCATCAAGGACTAGAATGTTGAGGGGAATGGTGATATCGCACGAAACTCATAGTGTCCTTGAGTTGATTTTCGAATGCCTGAGGTGCGAACCTGGATCCGATGCTAGCTGAATTGAAGATCCAACTTTGGGAAATATTAAGAACCATGCAACTCATCAACTCAACGTTCACTAGAATTGGGAGTTAGCTTTCATAGTATCTTGACCAGGAGCTCGAAAATTGATGCAATTCTCCACCAACCATACTCTTTCACCAACGATATTGGAGAGGAATATAGGCTTTGCCTTTATAGAATCACTCCAGGAGGCAAGAGATGTACAACTAGGGGTACAATTGAGTCAAGTCGAGTCGAATCAAGTCGAGTCGAGTAATTAGAAGCTCGAGCTCATCTCGAATTCAAATATTTGGATTCGCAATTTGGCTTGAGATAGATCGAATTTTAATATTCCCAGTTCGAGTTTAGCTCGATGAGAAATAGATAAAACTTGAGATCTACTCGACTCAACTCGAATATCACTCAAGCTCAAGTATAAGCTCACAATCAAGCTTTAACCTACTATATATATATATAATATTATTAAAAATATATATAAACTCAAATAGACTTGCAAGTTTTCAAATCGAGAATCTTATTACTTGTGTTCGATAATAGTCGAGTTGAGTCAAACTTGGATTTGAAACAAGCTCAAATAGTTTGTGAGCAGCTTGATTCGTTTGCACCCCTATATACAACTTGTCTCTCTATTTGTCTTTTGATAATGGGTAATGATACAGTGAGACACAAATCTATGAGCTTAGCAAAGACATTAGCATATTTCTCCAAAATCTTTTGCAACTTCACGTCATCATTGTGTCATTATGGGTCTCCCATGGATATAGAATTCAATTGCCAAAGAAATTTGGTATTATTGTTCTTTGTAAGTTGATTGACTCGAATCTCTCCAATGACTTGTGAATGGGTAAAAACAAGCTTTGGATTATTAGCCCCTTATTTCCTAGAGATCAATTTTAATGACAGTGTAAGAGACCGAGGTATTTTAGGTGGAGTAGGTTTTATTGTCAAAAGTGCTAGTGATGTTTCTATTGCACCATATTAGTTAGCATCTATGATACTATAGTTCTTAGGGCAAAATTTCGTGCGGCCTCAAAAGAATTAAGCTATGCTCTATATACTTTGGAAGTTTCACATATTTGCTTAGAGGGTGATTTTATGATGGTAATCTAATGGTTCGCTACTCAATCTACTATAGGTAGATATTTGCATCTTTTATTACAGGATTGTTGGGTGATATTGCGTTCTTTGATCTTGAGTACTATTTCATATGGCTATATGAGGCTAATAGTACTATTGATTAGATGGCATCTTATATCGCAGAATATACAAAATCAACTTTATGGACATTTCAACTAATCTTTTATTTCAATTTTTAGATATTTTATTTTTAAGTTCTTATGGATGTATTTATTCATGTTTAGCTTAATTTAATGCATAATTTTGTCAAAAAAACAGATTAAATTATTTTATTTTTAGATTCTCATGAATGTATTTATTCATATTTAGTTTAATTTAATACATCAATTTAATGGAAAAAAAATTTTATAATAAAATAAAATAAAATAAAATAAAAATTCTGGAACTCCCACCAACTCATTTCCAACTTAGAGAAGTCCCATATAATCGGCCAGGTGTGTGTAGCCGCTGTGCAGCCAAGACAGCATCACCACCATCCAATGGTAACAAATAGAAAGTAATAGTCATAAGAATACCTTGTATATGTTGCTGCACTCCATTTTCCTCCACCACGAAGCTCGTCTCCATCAGCAATAAGCACCTCAAATGCCCACCCAATAACCTTACCCAAAAAAAAAAAAGAGAAAACCCACCCAATATGAGCTTAGAGTCCAACTTTGCCTGCAATCTTGTCGTTCAAGTGGTTGTGGGTGCCGCGAGCCACCAACGTTGTCACGGCCATGTGCGTGACCCCTTGTGGAACGCACGGTACTAAAATTTAGGGAGCTTGAACACTCGAAATGCACAAGCTCATTTGCATGACCATCAAAATTAGGTTTGGAATCAAAATTGAGATGAATTGAAATAAAAATTAAAATAGTCACATTATGTGATACATTTGAGATATATTCGCTGGGGGGAGCTGGAATCTAGAATAGGAATGAGTGACTTAACGGTTTAGTTTTGATAATTATTTTTTCTTAAGATTTAAATTTTATTCCTATTTTGATTTTAATTATGAATCAAATACATTAAAAATTATGATTGTTATAATTTTTATTTTAATTAATTTTAATTTTAATTTTAATTTCGATCACAAATCATGTTATTGATTTATTACTGAAATCAGAATCATAATTACAATAAAATTTAAATATTAAAAAAATATCAGAATTGAGTTTTAGGATATTTGGTTTGCTATTCAAATAGCAAAAAATGTTAGAATGAAAATTGAAAACGGTTATATCTCTGAAATATTTAGTTCATAATTAAAAATTAAAATTAAAATAAAATTTGAATCCAACCAAATAATTGAAACTGGGGTCATCCGTTCCATTCAAGGCTTAATTTTCTCCGATCAAACACCCCCTCGTTGTGACTGAGATCAAAATTGAAATCAAAAAAAAATTTGAATGCCATAAACAATCAGGGTTGAGTTTCGGGGGACGAGGGAGTCACTCGTCCTTGTTCCCATTTCAAAGTCCATCTCCCCAGAATCAAACACATGGCGACCGATGTGGGAGCTCTCCATTGCTTCTTCGCGGAGATCACTGACCAGTTGGTCAATTCCTGCGTTCATGGACGCAAGCATGTCCAACATTCGCCTCATGATCTCGTCCTGTCCAGTAGTAAGAGATCCAACATCGGCTTCTACTCTACGGATGCGTGCTTCGTCCCCCATCGGTGGCGCTGGTACCAAATTGTTCTGGTTCGACCAGAACCCCTCGGCAATCAAATGTTTTTGCCGCTGCTTCTTCCCCTTCTCTAGTTTGGAGTCTAATAGGATCAGAAAGAGGTGGAGTGGTGGTTTACTTAGAGGTAGACCAACCACCAACGTTCTCTATGCATTGATAATGATGGCTTTTGGGATAATTCTCAAGTGAATTTCTCATTAAGTTTCTCACTGATACATGCCCAATGTAGATTCTTCAAGTTGAATAACGTTGTTTTTTTTTTTTTTTTTTTTTTTTTTTTTTTGTCTTTTTTGGGAACAGGATAACACTGCCTTTTGATAATCTGTGAAGGAAGCCAAGGGAAGAAAGAGGCTTGAAAGACATGTAAAGAGTGTTGTTCACTTACTGTATGCACAATTCCTTTTAATTGGCTGAGATTGATGTTTTCAGAAGTAGAGTGAACTGACCAGTTGAACTGTGACTGGTTAATGAATTGGACAAGACCTATGCTCTTAAATATCCTAACCAGCTATACCTTGGAATCTGTAATCTGGAGTTGGTTGACAAGGTTATCCAACTTCATTATCTGAGAAAAAATTTGGGTCGAACTCTCAAAGAACAAAACTGTTTAGCATATGGATCAGCTAAATCTTATGAACATGTTGGTGTGGATGATAATGGTGTCATTATATGCTATTTATTTCATGCTAGAGTATTTATATCTAACGAGCTGTCATGTTTTGAATGGTTTGCGTTATTCCTTCTGATCCTAGAAGCAGATCCAATTAGTTCAAGTGCCTAAATATAAATGATATTTTGTTCATTTATACAGGGCTCAACATATTATAATAGAAAGAGTTGTTGCCACCTCATGTGGATTGAAGCTGTGAACAGACATTTTTGAAGACTGTACGTCGCGGGGAGCAATATGGGAAATTCTAATCTATCAACAGATGGAATCTGTGAAAGCTATTTGCTTTTCTATGGGGAAACTTACCTTTCAAATGGATTGCGAGCTTTCTTGTATCTTCTTGGACTTGCCTACTGCTTCATTGGGTTGTCTGCTATAACTGCACGCTTTTTCCGGTCGATGGAGAATATTGTTAAACAAACACGGTGCATTGTGGAACTTGATTCATGCACAAATGCTGAAGTAATTAAATATGAAAAGTTTTGGAACTACACTATAGCAGACATTTCTCTACTGGCCTTTGGAACGAGCTTTCCACAGATCTCTTTAGCCACAATTGATGCCATCCGAAACCTTGGTCAGCTAGATGCTGGAGGTATGATCTTAGAATTGATGGTGTAAATAGTTCATGAAGTATAAGCATATTGCCTTGTCATTTTTTTACTCTTTTTGCTGCACATCAGATGATAAATAATGATTTTTTTTTTTTTTTTTGGTTGATGAGCAGTGATTTTGTGTTCCAAATTAATTCTCTTGAGTCACTATATGGCTGCACAGCAAGAAGATTTTAATTGAGACTTGAACAACGGAACCACATACTATCAACTTTTAGGATTATGCAAAGGGATGTGATGCCATTTTCATAAAAAGACATGCATAAACCAGGATGAAATGGCTCCTACAAAACGTCGGATATCGATTTTTTTAACAAGTATATCAAATGTACAGAAGCAAAATGCATCCAATGCTGGGTTTTGTCTTTCCTGAAAGGTTAAATAACATCTCATGTTTCTGAACAAAAGGAATAAAGAACATTTCGGTCACATGCTTGGTATTGCATGGGTGCTCTTAGTAATGCTGGCTGGCTTACTAGAGCTCTTACAATCCACATATTTATCTTCATAATATCTCTATATATAGGCATAGACATACAGATAGAGATATGCTTGGGCATATGTATTCTATCTGTAAAAACATAAGATTCTGTTAGCGTTAAAATATTTATAGGAAAATTAAGACTTTGACTAGGAAAATAAATAATTAAGTGATTATTCACTTCGTTTAAACATCTTCTTGTCAGAGTGATGCTCACTAAAATATCAGCATTGTCTTTGATATATGATAATAGCACTGGCACTGAGACTTGTCCCCACATTTAGAGTTCTACTGTATACTTTGTATAGTTTGTACAACTGCAACTTCCCAATAATCATTAGTTCTCTTTTAGTTTTGTTCTAGATGATAGCTCTACATTATTACAAATTAGTTATTTTGGTTATACATGGTTCCAAGAAATGATTATTGTTATGACAGTTTGTGAGAAAGGACATTGATATTGACCAGTTATAGAAATAAAGCGTATAAGATTCTCATCTATGTACAATTAAGGATAGCAGCTGGAGAATCACTTTGAATTAGAGATAGAAATGGATTGGATCCAGATTGATGTTACCATATCCATGTCTCTATTCATTTTAGTTGGCAAATATGAAAGCGAATATGGATATAAGTTAGATGATAAAAGTCTTATCTGTATTTGCTCTAATGGATATAGATATAAATCATATACTAACAAGATGATCACAATTCACAGCATATGGATATAAAATCAATAGTATAAACTTGGTGAATAGAATATTATTCTGCTTTATATTTTATTAATCCAATGTAAGTAATCTTTTGAACTTTCTTTTGTTATTTTTTCTAAAATAAACAAATAATTGCACAAAAATTAATAATAAGTAATTGGATCCACTCAATCACTGACTTTTTTTAATGGACCTAACAACTCTTTAAGCTACAAATTTTAAGTTAAACAACTGATTGATACTGCTTCTAGAATGCAACCCTCCAAGTTAAAGATATCACCATACAGAAATAATGTTTAAAAAATATTGATGCTGTCGCTTATTAGTTGTTACCCTTTAGAGTTTATGGGAGTTACATGAGAACAAATAAGGCTGGAAATGGATTTAGATACTATTTATGTCTATATCAATCAATATATTTATCTGCTTTTCTTTGACTGATACAAATACAGATAAGGATATTAGTTAGATGCTAAAACTCAATATCTAAATCCAAATTAACTTGAATAGGAGCAGAGAAGATCAGATATTGTCCAATCCATTTCTACCTCTACCTAAAATGGTGTGGCCATGTCATATGGGTTGATCAGTCTCTGGCTAATCATGTGCTCTAAGACTCATTGAAATTTTTCTGAGCCACACACCTGCATCTAGTGGTTAATGGTTGGCCTAAGATAGTGATTAGTGAGAGTTGTATCTGCTTATATCATGTTCTTTTTCTTTTTGTTTTCTTTTCTTCATTTTTTGGAAATTAACAATGCTATATCAGGTGTCTAATGTAATGATCTGTTTTATGTCCAGACTTTCTGTTGTAACTTGGTAGATTGTCATTACTTTTAATGGCCTATCTGGTACTAGTACAGTGGCATTGATTGATAACGCAAGATCAATCATGGTTTTATTAATATATACTTGGTGATTTCAATAAGGATATAGCTATTCTGCTAAGAATCACTAGCAATTAGCATACCTTAGATTCCTTAATTGCTCTTATTACTTATTTCTCCACCAATCACAAAGAACATTTAAACCTGTATAATGTTCTGATGATGCATCTTTCATGTGATCCATTCATAAATACTTTAAAGATTGTGTGGATTATGTTTTATCTGATGAGAATTCATTTCAATGTTTTACTTTTTGATAGGAAATGACCCATTTTCATATTTTACATGTCTTTGGAGTCACCTTCTCATGCCTTGTAATTTGAACTTTAGGTCTAGGACCAGGTACACTTGTAGGTTCTGCTGCCTTTGACCTGTTTCCTATCCATGCTGTGTGCGTGGTGGTTCCTAAGGCTGGTGCTTTGAAAAAGATATCTGATATAGGTGTTTGGCTAGTTGAGCTCTTTTGGTCATTCTGGGCATATTTTTGGCTTTACATAATCTTAGAGGTAATTCTTGTGCATCAAATGATGATGCCTCATTCTAGTTTATTTTGACTGGTGTATAGTATTTTTGTACAATTTCTTTAATCTTTTTATTAGCATGCGGTGGTTGTATACAATTTCTTTGGGATTTTTATTAGCATTTATTTGTTTAACTATCTTATGCATATTAAATAGTTATTGATATATTTAACATTGAAATCATGCTTTCAAGAATCAAAATGATCAACATTACCTTACAATCGTCTTTACGAACAACCTCACACTATTTTTATTCTTAATTATAAGAATTTATAGAGACCTAATCCATGAATTTTTTGAAACTCCATCCCTAGCCTTTGCAACCTTTTGGATGAATTTTTAAACCTTTTAAGATAATTTGGGATCAAGAAATTGTAGTAAAGTTCTAGATGTTCTCTTAACCTTATTTTCTAGATCTTCATATTATGTAAACCTACTTTAATGATAACCCTTTGCCACCATTTTTGTGCTAGTTATTTTGGGGTTAGCTTTATGTATCTTAATTTGCCAAATATTTCTATTTAGTGCCATCCATGATGTCATTTCAAGCTTTTCCTTATTTTTTCTCAGCACATCCATTCATGTTACCTTAGTTCTTTCCCTCATTGGAGGCTTGGAGCCCCTTCCAATCTTCACCATACGTGCCCATACTATCTCAATCAATTTTTCATCACATCATCCTTAATTGTGCAACTGCTACAGCTTCTCTGATTTCTCTGATATATTTATTTCTCACTCTATATCTTCCTACACATCATCATAAAATTCTTATTCTGCTGCACTTAGCTTGCTTGCTTGGATCCTCTTTACTACCCAACATTTTGAGTGATGCAACATTGTAAGCCTTCTTGCTGTTCTATAAAAATTCCCTTGAAGTCACTAAGGTATGCCTTGATCGTATAATTCCCCAAGAAGCACCTTTCCACCTTATCCAACCAGTTTTAGTTCCATTGCATATATCTTTATCAATCTCTCCATTACTTTCTATATGGGTCCAAAATAATGAAACCAATCACTTTGGTACCCATCCATCTTAATTGGGGCCTTTTTATTTTCTATTTTCACTAAAATTACCATATACTTGGTCTTTGTCTGCTGATTTTTGAGCCCCTTTCCCTAAAACTTTCAACTGTAAATTCAGTTTAGCATTTAATCTTGTGCTTTTCTTACATCACCTGCAAAAGTGCAAATAACTTTATCA
This sequence comes from Elaeis guineensis, assembly GCF_000442705.2. Classification (NCBI taxonomy): domain Eukaryota; kingdom Viridiplantae; phylum Streptophyta; class Magnoliopsida; order Arecales; family Arecaceae; genus Elaeis; species Elaeis guineensis. The sequence continues at coordinate 28,212,070 of NC_026002.2, forward strand.
TGGGATATTTCCTGAATATTAGCAGCAAAGTCATCACTAATTAGTTTAAAAATATATGAGCTTATTGCTGCATTATTATGATCTAGAAATGAATTGCATGTACTGATTTGTCAATGAAAGATAGTATTTTATATATAAAGGCCAAAGGGGTGAGGTTGAAACAGACATGTACTTTGATGTATTTAGTAATTGTTTCATGCATATGAGACAATGGTAATAGGATTTGAGAATCTAAACAGGCTATACAAGTGAAAATTAGATTGAATGCCTCTTGGATTGGAAGCGGCTCACTAGGAAGTATCTTGGACACTGAAAACGCTCTTGCAGGTACTACTAATATTCTTGATGTCTAATAAGCAAATTTCAAGCTTGTAAGTTTTGTTTCAAGTTTCAACCTTTTCATATATGGTACTAGTTATGTATCTTTGCTTGTATCCCCCTGCCATGTAGCTTAATGGTTGTGGCTAGAATGTTCCACTTCTTCGAGGAGATATAAGACAAATCTTTGCTTGGGGATGGAGCACTCATTAGAATTCCCGACATTATGTTAGTTGCATTTTTTAAAAGTACCAAGAAGCGACACTTTTAGCTGCATTTATAGTAAACTACCAAGTATTAATTTGTAGCTCGTCTTTATCATAGAATCCATGACATTATTTTAGTGGCATTTTTTAACAAATGTCGGAAAACAACACTTTGCACCACATTTATGATGAATTCCTGGGTATTAGTTTATTGCTCATCTTTATCATAGAATCCAGGACAATATTTTAGTAGCATTTAAAAAAAAATACTAAGAAATAATGTTTTGTCTCTCAGCGATAATTAATTACTAGGTATCAATGGTAGCTCATCTATATTTTTCTTACCGATAAGTCAGAAATATTCTTTCAAGATGCGATTAGCTAACACAAAATAAAAGTGCCAACTAAGGCTATATATTTTGATCCCAAATAAGGATCTCAATCATTGATCCAACCAAATTTTGCATTAAAAATATATCAAAAACTACAAATTATTTAAATAATATATCATATAGTTAAAAATCTGTATTTTAAATACCACTCTTATCTTTAAGAAAAAATTAAAGAACTTTTAAGAAAAAATTATATACGAATATAGGAATATGTTGATGGTATTGATATTTATAAAGACTTTAAACAAAATTATTTTGAAAATATCACAAAGGATAAAATGAACTTATTCTTTTTTTTTTTAATCAAAGAGAAAATATTGATTCTTTATGCAAATAAATAGTTATTAAAATATGAAATACCACATCATATTTCAAATGAGTATATTTGGTAACATGAATAACCTTTTAATAACTTTAATAAACCTTAATTTGACAAAGTATATTATTGTCATGCTGGTTGGGTGGTTCTTAGCTAACTAATGGGTCACTGGTTTGATCTCTTTTTATATGTGGTACATAAAATTTTTAGGCTTTTTTATCACATTAAATCCCCACATTTTAGAAATGTGGTAAAACCAGGGACATAATTCCAACATTGCATTAGCTGACACTTGTCCTATAGTTTTGAAAAAAATGAGGGGGATGTAATGGGCCACCTTTTTTATATTTTTTCCCATATTTTTTGACCACAGGAGATTCTATGATTTTTTGTATCTTCGTTTGTAGCTCTTTGAAAGGTGCTACCATGTTGATTTTCATAGGTTAATGAGATTTTAGCTAATGTGCTGGTTTTCCTAGCACATATAACATTCTTCTACTTTGTGTTTTAGGCTTTCCATTTTACCTGGACTTGCTAGTTCAGCTTTAGAAAGGCATGTCAATGCATCAGCATGTGTCAAACATGTCAAGCTAAGAGAGAGAGAGGCAAAGGGTCAGAGCAAGGAACCAAGGGTAGACAAATGGACAATTGAGCTAGTATGGATGTGACTGATGTAGCAATGTCCATCATCTTTGACCTTGCTGCTGCCAACTTCCCCGGCTGCAACTTTTGAAACAAGGGCTGCCAGTCTGAAAGGAAATGATAGGCATCCGAAGGAGGGTGGGGATAGTGGGAGAAGGGAAGTGGAAGTGTGTCAAGGAAGCACGAGCAAGAAAGGAGAAAAAGAATGAAGGGGGGGGGGGCAGGATAGAGTAGTCATTGTTCTAGTTAGCACTATTGCTCACCATGAGAAGGATATCCAGACACTGTCACTAAATGTAGGAGCCACATGGATTAAGGCCTGCATTCAGTAAAAGGGTGCTTGGTTGGGGTTTAGGAAGCGAAGCAAATGAAGTATTATGGGTTTTCAAATTTAACTCATTTGGAGGTTGCCACCAAAGTGCTAATAGCCCTCTGTACTTAATGTGATTTGCAAGGGAATATAATATTACATAAGACAAATACTGCAAAATCATATGAGTTCATTTCTTATAAATATCCTTGTATATCATGTTAGACACCTGAAAATGCATCTAAATCTGACTCGTGTTCTATGTCCATGCAACATTGTTGTTCTGTATAGACATAAAACATTGTAGAATTAGCCTAGAATTGAGAAATATATATACTCCATGTCACGCCCCAAATTCGGAACATAACACGGCCATGCTATCGAGGGATGGGGCCTACGATAACACAGAGCTAATCAATCATAATCAGTTAAAATCCATCAAAAATAAGTTATAATAAAAGATTTAATTTCATTATTCATCAAGTAAATAAACCAATATTGGTTCGAAGCGACTAAATCCAAAAGATAATACCAAACCCAAGTCTCAAAAATTCATAAATAAATAACTACAAGTCCATGATCATAAAGTAAACTAAACTTCTGCTACAAAATTTTCAAACTTGCTACACAGATTCTCAAGCTTAAATCCTTCATCGGTCCTAACTTTTTTCCTCTGTAAAAGAAAAAAAAAATAAAAAGATGTGAGCTACACTAGCTCAGTAAGTAAAATTGACACTTTCTTATCGGATCAAGCATAAATTTATTTTATGATAATGCAATATTTAGAAAGAAATAAATATTACAAAAATAAATATTTCATAGAGCATATAATAAAACAAGTTATAAACCAAATCATGCTTGCATAAATCATGAATATTTCATAAACATGAATCATAAATCATTCTTGTCATATCTTCGTATCATGTTTGAAAATATTACTCACAGATATTCATGCTAAAGTCACTATTATACCCGTGATCGGGCCATATTTCTTAATCGACAAGGTTTTTGTTTTGTGTGCCAACTTTATACCCGTTGGCGGGGCCATATTTCATGTGAATGCTAGTTCCAGATGTCGACCTTCCCATAGGGATTCGTTCATAGCTATCTAAGAGCTTTTGAAATTTTTACATTTTTTTCTTAAAACATACATATACATGGTGGAAAAATCATAAAATTCATACTTCAAAATCATGCTATTTTCATAAGACATTCATAGAATCAATGCTCATAATAAAGCATACTTTTTCATATCACATATGTTGATCCTTATTTTATAAAAAATATGATTTTATCAACAATAATTTTTTGCATAAAAATATGGTTATTAAAAATATATAAGGAGTGTAAGATCCACTTATCTCGATCGTCCTAGATCTTTAGTCTTCCTTAAATGAATCAGATAATCCTATTTAAAATATTAAATCATGATCAATTTTTTATTTCATATATTCAATAAAATTAAATAATAAAAGAAAGTGGTTGACTGGATGACCAGTTCGATAGACCATCCAGATACTAAATCGATTAGGGGTCATCTCACTGAGGTCAGCATGGATCCTTAAAAGAGGAAAAGATGGTTCGATACAAGATCTATAGGTCTTTCTTAGAGAGAGAAAGTAGGAGAGAGAAATTTTAGAGAGAACGAAAGAGAGAGAACCCTAGAGGGACTTTAAGAGAAAGAGAGAGCTTTTCTCTCTCTTCTTCTTTCTTTTTCTTTTCTTTTCTTTTCTTTTTCTTTCTCTTTTTCCTTTCTTGGCCGATTAAAGGCAGAAGGCCTGGAGGTTTGGTGGTTCACGGTCGGATGACCGACAGCGGGTGGCAGACAATTGGCCGACGACGGCGGAGTAAGGGATGGCCGGCGGCAGGTGGCCGACCAATAAAAGAAAATCATAAAATTTCAAAAAACAGGAAACCACCCCTTTCTTTGAATTTTTTTTCGATCATTGGCCGATCACCAATGGCCATGACCTTCGGGGAAGATAGGTAGGAAGGTGGGGGTCTAGAGCTAGGGGTGAGGTGCTGCAAACGACGGTGCCGATGGCCGAAAAAAGGAGAACAAAGTTTGGTCAAATAGGGAAAAAATAGGGTTCTTGCTTTTTATGGATTTTTCGGCAAATCCAACAGCCGACAGGGATGCACGATGCCGTGGAAAGGAGGGGAAGGAAGAGAGGAAGGAGGACCAGGGCTTATCTCCATCACCGGTGAGGTCTCCGATAAGGATTTGAGGCGAACATGGTGAGAGCATTTGCGGCTTCAATGGAAGAATCCGAGGAGAAGAAGAAAGAAAAATCGATACTCGTCATGGTCGGTCATGGAGGAGGGAAGAGGGGTTTTATAGGGCTCTTCCTAGGATCCTCGTTGGCCCTAAGAGATCCTATCCTAATCGGGCACAGAGAAGAAGAAGACTCATTCATTCCAGACTCCCCCTCCTTTTTTTTTTCATGTGGGCTTGGTGGGCCAATTTACGATGGACTGGTTTATTTGGATCGGATATTACATTCTATCCTCCTTAAAAAAAATTTTGTCTTCGAAACTTGATATACTTGAGGTTTCGAACATTGAAAATACATAATCCTCATGCTGTCCGTAAGCTTCCAAATTATCTACATCTCAAAGTGCTTGTTTCACAAATCCTCAAAATAAATAACTATATGATATTTCAAAACTAGATTATTTCTATCTGCACGATAATGAATTTCTTTGACCTCTTAATCGTGGCTCAAAATACCATAATTCTTTGCCCACAAAATTATTTGCTCTTGATTAATTTCACATGAAAATCATAATCGACCCTATCTAGTCTTCACAAATATTGAAAAGTCTAGAGCATTAGATGCTCATCATAATCTACAATCTTCTTTATCTTTTTAATTTCATATTTGATGTAACAATTAAACCCTTATCATAAAAACAATCTTCGAATCCATTCAAAAAAATAGAGTAATAATGTCAAAGCTAAGAAAAAGATATCTATATCCAAAACATTCTGCATCCGAGCTGAATCAAGAAATATCAATCCACTAACCTTAAACTTAAGATGCTCAAAATTCTTTCAAATATTACTATAACAAAAGAGTCAAACACCGAAGATAGTATTGCCACATCTAAATGATCTTAAGGATCAACAATCTTATACTTTCATTTGTCAATTGTAGTCTCTTTTATGAAAGTCAAATCTCCATTCATATCACTTATTGCATTAAAATTAGTATTCTTAACCATCACAATTCTATTGTGTACTCTGATATGAACGCATCGAATTCTCCAAGACTATCGGATGAATCCTAGCAAAAGATCCAACCTTCTAAATTTTTTTTTATAGACAGAACTAGAATAAAGTTTTAAGTTTTTTTATCTTTACTATTATTCGAGCATGCCACATTAAAATTAAATCTTGATCCACTTTCTATATTTGAAATTATTGCATAAGCTTTCAACGCTCATCTAGAATTCAATGTATCTATAATTAATTTGGAGTAAGTTAACTCTAGATTTTCTGATAATTGGGATAATTCCAAACTAACCTTTCTTTATAAAATAATTAATTCAAACCTCCAACAAATTAGAAGGTCTCAAGTCAATATCATTGTGAGTAGAATCAATTTGGTTATCTCTTATGGACAGCTTCTTTCATCATGACTCTTACATCAATAAATAAATCGATATGAAATCTTGTCGCTTATTTATTAAAACTCATATAAGTCTTTCAAAAATTTGATAATAGCAAGATACTTTAGATCAGCTTCAAAATCTAAACTTTATCTTGAAATAATCAATGCACACCACTATCTTCAATAGACTTAAGAAAGATCAAGTAATCTAATATAAAAGGTGGTAATACAAATTATTAAAAATTCCACTAATATGTGCATGTCATCCAATCCATCAATAAACCAAATATATATATTATATATATTTCATTTACCTACAAATTTTATATATGATCCTCTTATAGGTCCAATGCTCGAAAAATATTTGTTTCTTGTATGATGTAATTCTTTCTTAAGCCATATCTTAAACAAATTTATTCTAATAAATCCAAAATTATAATGATTAAATAACTAACATCAAAATTTGAAAAGCTATCATGATCTTCACCTATATCAAGTTTAGAACTTTAGAATCATCTAAATAACAATTAAACAAGTATACTCAATACAACATATCAATATATCCTATTTTATTCCAGAGTCAACATCTCTCATACTTAAGTCAAGCCTTATTTATTGAAATCTAAGACATAATTCATCCAATTCTTTAATACACATCGTATACCACTTTATGCAAAAATTTCATTATAATGCCTATTAATCCGAAATTCAGACTTTGAATTCTTTCTACTACTTCTATCATGTTTCTTGTGATCATAACCTTTATACTTAAATCCCACTTAAGTCATAGTCCCTATTGATCATAACCTAAGCTCTGATATTACTTAGCCCTAGTCATTTATACCACAGTCCCAAGTAATCATAACCTAAGCTCTAATACCATAAAATATCACGTCCCAAATCTGAAACATAACATGGCCGTGCTACCAAGGGATAGGGCCCACGATAATACGAAGCCAATCAATCATAATCAGCTAAAATCCATCAAAAATAAGTTATAATAAAAAATTCAATTTCATTATTCATCAAATAAATAAATCAATATTGGTTCAGAGCAACTAAATCCAAAAGAAAATATAAAACCCAAGTCTCAAAATTCATAAATAAATAACTACAAATTTATGATCATAAAATAAACTAAACTTTCACTATAAATTTTTCAAACTTGCTACGCAGATTCTCAAGCTTAAATCCTTCATCGATCCTAACCTTTTTTCTCTATAAAAAAAAGGAAAAATAAAAATATGTGAGCTATACTAGCTCAGTAAGTAGAATCGGTGCTTCCTTATCGGATCAAGCATAATTTTTTTCATGATAATGTAATATTTAGAAAGTAACAGATATTACAAAAATAAATATTTCATAGAGCATATAATAAAATAAGTTATAAACCAAATCATACTTGTATAAATCATGAATATTTCATAAACATGAACCATAAATCATTCTTGTCATGTATTCGTATCATGTTTGAAAATATTGCTCACAAATATTTGTGCTGAGGTCACTATTATACCCGTGACGGGGCCATATTTCCTAATCGACAAGGTTCTTATTTCGTGTGCCAACTTTATACCCGTTGGCGGGGTTATGCTTCGTGTGGATGCTAGTCCGGATGTCGACCTTCCCATAAGGATTCGTTCATAGCTATCTGAGAGCTTTTGAAATCTTTATATCTTTTTTTTAAAATGTACATATACATAGGAGAAAAAATCATAAAATTCATACTTCATAACCATGCTATTTTCATAAAACATTCATGGAATCAATGCTCATTATAAAACATGTTTTTTCATATCACATATGCCGATCTTTATTTTATAAAAAATATGATTTCATCCATAATAATTTTTTGTATAGAAAATATTGTTATTAAAAATATATAAGGAGCATAAGATCCACTTACCTCGATCGTCCTAGATCTTTAGTCTTTCTTAAATAAATCGGATAATCCTATTTAATATATTAAATTATGATCAAATTTTTATTCCATATATTCAATAAAATTAGATAATAAAAGAAAGTGATTGACTGGATGACCAGTTCGATATACCATCCAGATACTAAATCGATTAGGGGTCATCTCACTGAGGTCAATATGGGTCCCTAAAAGAGGAAAAGATGGCCCGATACAAGATCTATAGGTCTTTCTTAGAGAAAAAAAGTAAGAGAGAGAAATTTTAGAGAGAAGAAAAGAGAGAGAATCCTAGAGGGACTTTAAGAGAGAGAGAGCTTTTCTCTCTCTTCTTCTTCTTTCTTTTTCTTTTCTTTTCTTTTCTTTTTCTTTCTCTTTTTCCTTTCTTGGCCGATCAAAGGAGGAAGGCCTAGAGATTTTGGTGATTCACGGTCGGATGACCAACAGCGAGTGGCAGACAATTGGCCGACGGCGGCGGAGAAAGGGACGGCTGGCGGCAGGCGGCTGGCCAACAAAAAAAAATCATAAAATTTCGAAAAACAGGGAACTGCCCCTTTTTTTGAATTTTTTTCCGATCATTGGCCGATCACCAACGGCCATGACCTTTGAGGAAGGCAGGCAGGAAGGTGGGGGTCCAGACCTAGGGGTGAGGTGCTGCAAACGACGGTGTCGGTAACCGAAAAAGGGAGAACAAAGTTCGATCAAACAGGAGAAAAATAGGGTTCTTGCTTTTTGTGGATTTTTCGACAAATCCGACGGTAGGCGGAGGCGCACGACGTCGTGAAAAGGAGGGGAAGGAAGAGAGGAAGGAGGGCCGGGGGCTTACCTCCACCGTCGGTGAGGTCTCCGGTGAGGATTTGAGGCGAACACGGTGAGAGTGTCCGCGGCTTCAATGAAAGAATCCAAGGAGAAGAAGAAGAGAAAATCGGTGCTTGTCGTGGCCAGCAATGGAGGAGGGAAGAGGGGTTTTATAGGGCTCTTCCTAGGGTCCTCATTGGCCCTAGGAGACCCTATCCTAATCGAGCACGAGGAAGAAGAAGACTCCTGTTGAGAGTCTTCGTTCCAGACTTCCCCCCTTTTTTTTTCGTGGGGTTGGTGGGCCAATTTACGATGGGCTGGTCTATTTGGACTGGATATTACACTCCATGTGTGTGTGTATATGTGGGTGTGTGTGTTCTTGTTCTAAGTCATGGTATTACCTGGAAGATTGAGATTTATAAATTTCCACTCCATTTTATCTTTAATTCTCATGTAATTTTTGAGCTTGGTCTTACCTATTGCAGTTTATCCAACCATGATTTTTTTTTTCCTGCATTGAGATATGAATAGAGTATGTTTTACTAAATTGTAGGTGTGGACACCGAAAGTAATCACCCTCTGGGAGGCTTTATTGACAGTTTTACAGTTTGGATTGCTGCTGATTCATGCTTATGCTCAAGACAAGCACTGGCCATTTGTATCTATTCCACTGTGTGTTTCAAGTTCTAATTTCTTGTTCTATACATCCCAATTATGTTATGTCGAGAGCTAAAATGATTAAGATCATTGATGCACTGGTAGCTTTGTTAATAGGATTAGATTTTAACCCTTTAGTTGTAATCAGGGAAAGAAGTGAGAGGCCTGAAGACTGGGTTCCAGAAAATGACAATTTGTTTGATCATGGCGATAATGAATGTAATGGTTGCTGTGAGATACTACAAGGTAGTGAAGAGAATGACAGCAGCATTATTGATATATCGTCTATCCATTCTTATAAGGACACAGGTATAAAATTTTCTGGAGTCCTGTCGGCATTTATTTATATTTGTGGAATTTTCTTTTTGGCAGTAAACATGAAATGCCTTTTTTAAGAAACCATAATAAAATAGACAATGCCTGCCTGTTTGATGTGATCAACTGGAAGTTCTAGGAATTAGAAGTAGCTCTTGGTGTAGTTACTTGATAGAAAAAGTTGGTTTGTTCAAATCGAAGTTGTAGGTGGTGTTTGATTTTCAAAATGGGCTACATTAAACTTCCCCTTTAATTCTGCATGAACCAAACAAAGTTAGAACATGAAGTTTCATTGATGGATATGTTAAGGTATTGTTGGTCTGTCACGACCGAAGGAATTAGATATTCTCATCAATTAATTGCTTTTCATAAAGAAAACTGAAAAGAATCACTAGATATCCCAATTATGCTGGAAAGCTCGATGATGGTCCCCGTATATCACAACAGAATCTGGTTAAAATCTTGATACCATCATCTCAGTCCTAGGAACTGGCAAGACATGGGTTGACCCTTGAAGCATTTGACCAGATATTCTTAAATTGACAACCCACAATGTTCTAGGAGATGAAAATAATGATAATGATGAAAATTATGATTACCTTAAGGGCTGATGGAAGTAGATGAGGAAGACGAGTTTTCATAACTAAGAAAATTACCACTTGATAGTCCTCATGCATTCCTTGTGAAACAGATTACCTTATAAGAGAACGATGTTGTACCATTTGCTGCAGTATTGGTTGCTGCACGAGGAGATTAGAGACTTATGAAAGCTTTATGTCTATGTTTAGAAAATCCTAACAAGTCTCTAGTATGCTGAGATCTTCAACATTGACCACTTGTCAATTGACGCCATTATGTATACCTTCTCTTTATGCCTTGCATAATCCAACTTTGATTCATTGGAGACAGATAATCGCTTTCTGTTTCACATTCTTGTCCTTAAAATTCTGTTATATGATGTTTTGATGTCTATTTCTTTCATCAAACCTATGTGAAATTGCAAAGTTCAAGTATATTTTGCTAAGGTATATGGCAGGGGAAGGCACATTTTCACATCAAACTTCTAATCCTCTATATTTTTAATCTGGACGACTATTCTTTTATTATATCAAGTCATAAGAATGTTTAATTTGTCACTAAAAATTTTAGTTAAAAGATCAGTTATTATTTTCAAAATTGTCTTTGATTGGTTTTCATAAGTACAACTCAAGATTTGGCTAGTATTTCTATTACATGGCTCTCTTCTTTTATTGCAGTAACCTATAGTTTTATTTTTTGAAAAGAACAGTTGGTTCTGCGCCCAACCCTTTTTCAATGAGGTAATGAAAGGAAAGGGACAGAAAGCTAATAGTTTCAATTTTGTTTGATCTCACAAGGAAAAGTTTTACAGGTCCAGTCTACCAAAATGTGCCACAAAATGATGTGGCAGAATCCTCTACACAAGCATTAATCAAGAAGAAAATTGTTGAAGAAGATCAGGATGTGCTTTTAGTTTGGGGACGACAATTTTTTGATTCATTAATAGTAAGTTTCTTATTATATTTAGAATTTTCTTTCTTTTGAAATAATGATCCATTCTAGTTGAAGAACTAATGTGAATATCTACATTCATTTCTCTCCATCTCTTTATCTGTAGGCTGATTCGCTCATACATTTAGTAACAAGACCATCTTGCTTCCACCTAAATCTAGTCATTTTTATGCTGTAACATGAAATATCACTTTTATTATGGTGCGTGCTCTATAATCAATGAAGGTCAGAATATTTAGGAACTTTGAGTTACCAGCACTTTATGATCAATGAACATCAGTATGGAGAAAGTAATGCTGAATATAGCCAGCAATATTAGCGATCTTCTTTAGATTTTCCTCAACTTACAAAGGCTATTTGAATAAACAAACTTTCTTTTGTGGAAAACATAGACCTGATTTTTCTCCAAGGGAGCAATTAAGGGTCCATGTCTTTTCCCATTTCACACAATCATATTCATATATGAGGATGTAATCTTTGCAAGAGAAAGCTTGAACCTTCCTTGAAGCTCACTTTTCAAAGAAGAAATTGACTTTTAAGCTGATAATTGTGCCATTTGAGGTGAGCAAGTTTGATGACCAAGCTGAAAAGCCCTCTCTGGAGCTCTATTTTCTCTTATGTTTCTTCTCTTAGTCGGAACCTGGATGCCTGAATATGTCCACTAAATGAACCATCTCATTATATTCCTCATCCTTGAAAGCTCTCTTTATCCCCAACAAGAAAAACAGTCTCCTATTTAACAGGCCAAATAAATCTTTAATATGGATTTTTAATTGGAAGAAACAGTTGTTTCATACCTGATTTTTCACATTGCAACTTTTTTTTTGACTGTGGTAGTGTTAGTTTCTGAATTCATTCCAGAAGTGGCACCTATCAATCCATACATGAGAAATCATTTGCTTTAAATGAGTGAAGCTTATCTCGCTTAGAAGCTTAAGACGAAGAACCCAACCCCCTGAAAGCTCTTGCACCTTGTGGACTATACACGCCATTTCATATTTAAACAAATGAAAAACTCAGATTTGGCATTCTGCACATGAACAAAAATATCATTTGCCTTTTAATCATATTGGCACCTGAAGATGGACGGTGAAAAATCAAGAGTTGTCAGGCAGAGGAACTCTTGAGTCTGTATCTGTTAGATTAGAAGTTGATGTCTTTGTGACATTTAAGGTTTGGGGAAAGAGGAGGGAATACATAATAAAACTTGGATGAAAGTTCTGAAAGAAGGATTCAAATGGGATTTGTTTGCTACAATGTTTAGCCATTTTAAGAGACAGGTATCAAAGTAACTTCATATGGTCCAAAATAGTTGGGATGAAACTTGTTAATAGCCATAAGGTTGTGGTCTGACCAGAATGATTATGAAACAAATTAGTACTTTGGCTATAAGATAAAATTAATCCCTTCATTCATGATATTAGACAGTCTTGTCAAATTACTCACATTTCAAAAATTATGTTCTGCTCTATGCATTTCTATGGTATTCTAAATAAAGAAAAATTAAACCTATGTCTACTTCCAATTCCTAACCACCATCTCTGATCATTGTGCTACCTCTTCAAAAGTTGTGGTGAGACTGAGATTGTAACCTCGATTTCATAACTTCCATTTATTACAAATTTTTAGCGGGGCAAATGTCTGAAAGGAAAATAGGCCTTTGGCTTGAGCAATTGCCCAAACATAAATTGATTCATAACTAGGTCCATTGCTGTGAAATTTTATTATGTGTAACTTTGTAACAATAGTTAACCAACATGATTAAGTATGGAATGCATGGTAGAAATATAATTTTATTATTTTGGAGTCTATGGAATGTGGATCATCTTCTAGAAAATGAACTTATATCAATTCATTTTTGTTATAGTAGGGTGATATTTTTAACATAATTTTTTTCCAAATTTTGTTTCATCTTAACAGTTGGAGAGCACTGAATCAAAGAAAATAGATAATGTTTGCTTAAGAATGGCAAGAATATTTTGGCAATTAAGCCTTGCACCATGGAGATTGCTGTTTGCTTTTGCGCCTCCATATCAAATTGCTCACGGATGGATTTCATTTATTTGCTCTCTAATTTTCATTAGCGGGATAGCTTATGTTGTTACCCAGCTTACAGATCAGATAAGCTGTGTCACAGGTTTCCATCTTTTCTTCCTGAAATTAAATTTCCTATTCATTTTTATGAGAGAGTGTAACTGATTATTTCCGTTTTATCATTTTTGTTGATATTCTCTTACAGGAATTAATCCTTATGTCATAGCGTTTACAGCACTAGCCAGTGGAACCTCATGGCCAGATTTAGTTGCAAGCAAGATTGCTGCTGAGCGTCAAGTAACTGCAGATTCTGCCATCGCTAACATCACTTGCAGGTTCTTCTCTAATGGTCTTGAATTGAAGTTTGCAGCCTGCATTTGTTGCCTGAAAACTGAATATAAACTAGACTTCTCTAAATTATTATTGCCACCAACATGAATATTATACAATTGTTGAGAAGACGGTTTCCGGGTGAATGTATTCAATGCGTAGAACCAACACAGTTCCAACAAAGCAGTCTCTATAATTGCAAAACCCTCATACTAGTGCATTTAATCGCAGATTAGTTTGTGTTATATATGTTCACTGTATAGATTTTCCCACTTTCATGATGATCAAGTGCCCTTGGGCATGTTATGCTTGTAAGCACTCGGGTGGATGGGTGAAGCATGGGCCAAAGGTGGCCACATGTCTAAAGATGTTGGTTCAGATTCAAATCCAAGGGTCAGTAAAAGGTGATCACTAATGAGCCTGGACTGAATTACTGATGAGGAACATGACCACTTTCTGTTTTGCGGTTTTGTCCTTGATGGAAATGAATGATGCATTAGGATCTTTGTTGTCATTTGGAATTAAAACCTGGTTTCTTTTGTTATCATATTTCTTGCATCTTTTCTTGATGTTGAAGAATATAAGGGCATGTTGCCTCTACTGCATTATTCTGTATTGCTGCATCCTTGCTTCTCAAGTAGAGAGCAGCACGTATGTATTGTTGAGACCAGCGGATAGCTGACTTTAGATCAGCACCTGATGTTTACCTTGTAATACCAATTGATCCCATGCATATTGAATGAAATGTGCCCATTGTTTTCATGCAGATCCCACCTGCATTTTGTCCATCAGGTGCAAACTTGCACGGTTATCTGTTTACTGGCCGTAAAAGAATATCTGAGCTTCTCCCTGCATGGATTTATTTACTTTGTTCACCCTATAGCCTATGAACGTTTTTTTTTAATGTTACAATTGAGATAATGAACATGTGCTATCTGCCAGTATGTCAACCACTTAGTAAGACTACATTGCAGAAGGCTCAGTCTAACTATACCAACTTACTTACTGAGCCACTGAATGTTATAATGTTGTTACTGATTATAGTTTGATGGAAAGGACATTGGGCATTACAGAGATCTCATGGTTCCCTTTTTTTCCTTTTTCTTTTTTCCAGCAATTCGGTGAATATTTACATAGGCATTGGCATCCCGTGGCTGATCGGCACAACTTACAACTTCTTTGTCTACCAGGAACCACTATACATTCCAAATGCAGGAGGCCTCAGTTTCTCCCTGTTAGTATTCTTTGTAACTTCAGCTGGTTGCATTGCAGTTCTAGTGCTCCGTCGTCTGATCTTAGGTGCAGAACTTGGTGGGCCCAAGCTGTGGGCTTGGGTGACATCTGTGTATTTCATGTTTCTATGGATTATATTTGTTGTTCTCTCCTCACTTAGGGTTTCTGGTATAATTTAAACTCATTCATAGGATGTTATGGGGTGTTGTCTCATTACATCACTATCCATTTTTCATTATTGGAGTTGCTTTAGAAAAAGTAGGGAAGGATGGCCAAATTTGATGGTATGCTGTCTTCCTTATAGCAACACAGAACAGATGTTTGTATATGGTTAGATTAGTTGATCATTACCAATCTTATGGGTTGGCATTTCTCCATCAATAATTTGTCTAGTGTAATTTATCTGTACCAAAAGTTTCATCCACTCGATTCTTACAAGTAGCTAGGTATGGATGGTGAATTTTTATTTGGAAGTAATTGCAAAGGCAGTCTGGATTTTTGCCCCTTCAGGAGCCTAATAAGTGCAGGTGAGTTGATACTTTGAAGCCTACTGCTATTGTTCCCAATAAACTAAACCTGGGAACAAATCAATGGAAAATGCTTGGTGGAGCCTGTTATCAGGACAAGATTTACTAATTTGGTTACACCAATCCCAATTTGCCCGGTAATGGAAAATGCTTGGTGGCCCTTGTTATGTGCATATAAAAAGTTTATGAGCACAAGAACTAGTAATTTGGTTTCATCAATTCTTTCTTGCGAGTTGCGACATGGTAATTCTTTCTGCGGCCACGAAACCTTTGTGGCGCTGCAGCGGAATTCAAGAGTCGCATTGGCTGATTATTTGACGGTTTTCAAAGCAAGAAATATGTCTCTCCACCAAGAGTCTTGACGCTTGGGATGTATTCTTTGAAAGATGGCCGTTAGATAATTATAAATAAATCCTCCCACAAAGCATTTAGATACAATTAAGAATTTCTATTAAATGCCTCTCTCAAACAACTTTTGTGTTCTTGGTCTGTTCTTTATTTCCCCAAACTTTTGCTTTCATTCAAAGAGATATTAGGGAGTTTCTTGATCTTGCTATTCAAGATTCTCACAAAAGCTTCATTGTATCCCAGGGGAGGTTTGCCTACAACCCAATAGCAACTACGTGTGGGGACGAACTCTCTCTAAAGAAAGCGATTAGTTCGTGCTTTGGAGCTTAACATCAATAACGGTCTTGTTTGTCATCGACTATCATCCTTAACAATTTTAGAGAGTATTTCAGATGGCTCAAGATCAAAGTGCTGCATTCAAAGTTATGAATTAAGAGTTTGTCAAGCTGGATTGCTTCCATGGGACAAATTTCAATAAATGGAACGACAAAATGTTCCTATTATCGATGCTCAACATTGCTTATATTCTTAATCCAAATACAACACCAATTTCAGATGCTGCGGAAGATGCTACAGATGAAGAAAAAGAAAGAGCCGCACAGTTAAAGAAGAAACGTGAAGAAGATACTTTTGCATGCCGTGATCATATTCTCATCACTTTGTCCGATAGGCTCTACGATCTCCATATGTCAACTCAGTCACAAGTGATAAATTTATTATGTTAAAATATTTTGAGTTTAGTATGGTTAACAACATCCCAATCATGGATCAAGTCCATGAGTTATAAGTATTGGTGAGTAGGCTTCGTGACCTACATGTTAATATCCCTGAGTCTTTTCAAGTGGGGGCTATTATTTCAAAGTTACCCACCACGTGGAATGACTATAGAAAGAAAATCTTACACATGGGAGAAGATTTCGCCGCTGAGAGATTGTTGCAACATATTAGCATAGAAGAAGAAACAAGAAAGCATGATGCCGTATACTTCTCTCAAGGTTCTAAAGTGAAACTATGTTGGTAAAAATAAGATAGTTTCCAAGGGTAAGAGAAAGGTTATGTCCTCAGTGGATAGTAAACAAAACAAGAAGCACCAAAGGCTGTGTTATCGTTGTCACCAAAAAGGGCATTATATCAAGGATTGTAGACTTCTCAAGAAAACCATTCAAAGAAAGCCTCTAGTTCCAAAGCCAACATGATTGAAGAAAGAGATCTAGTTGCCATGGTTACTGAAGGCATTCATTGCATGCATATTAGAATGACCACTGAACTCAATATGACGACGCAATCTAAATCTACAGAGTGGTGGCTTGACTTCAGTGCAACAGTTCATGTTTGCAATAATAGAAAATATTTCAAAATCTAATGGGTAATAACAAATCACCTAATAACTAGAGCACTAAGAAATAGGATTTAGTGCTATGCAAACTTTATGTAAGAGGATGAGCTAAGAAGCTCATAATGGATCGATAATTATATTATCGAAAGATTCTATCTATATGAATATAGAAGCGGTGCCGCTTCGATTAAGATTTTTTAGAGATTTTACTCTTATAAATATTCATGAAAATCAAGACATGCACATGGCCATAATAATGCAGGAGTATTTAAGATCTCTCAAAAGTAAAACATACAGTTGTGTGTGTGGTTTATCCAATTTTAACAAAAGAAGTATAGATTTAATCGATTAGACACCTATTACTTCGTTAAGACCTTGATAAGCTCACACTAATAGAAGGTTTAAATCTAACGATATCCATCTAGTTATGCATAACTATATTAGTTTGTGCAATATTGTAATTTGTGGGGCAATATTGTAAAATCACAACATTTCACAAACCGCTACAGCGAAAAATGTTAAACCACTACAGCGGAATGCGTATGATGTAATGTTTAGTACCAGCGGTCATAACAATCAAATCCGCTGCAGCGGAAAATGTTTTATGCTGCAACGAAAAGAAAATGGAAGTCAAAAAATTTAGTTTGAACCAATTCCGCTACCGCGAAATTTTTGTGGCACTGCAGCGGAATTCAACAATCGCATTGGCTGATTATTTGACGATTTTCAAAGCAAGAAATATGACTCTACACCAAGAGTCTTGACGTTTGGGATGTATTCCTTGAAAGCTGGCTGTTAGATAATTATAAATAGGCCTTTCCACAAAGCATTTAGATACAATTAAGAATTCTATTTTTTTTTGAAAAATGCCTCTCTCAAACAACTTTGTGTTCTTCCAAGTGTGTTTTTTATTTTTCACAAATTTTTGCTGTCATTTAGAGAGATATTAGGGAGTTTCTTAATCTTGCTATTCAAGATTCTCATAAAAGCTTCATTGTATCCTAGGGGAGGTTTGCCTGCAACCTAATAGCAACTGTGCGTGGGGGCGAATACTCTTTAAGGAAAGCGACTAGTTCGTGCCTTGGAGCTTAACATCAATAACGGTCTTATTTATCGTCAACTATCATCTTTAACAACAAAGCAGAGTGGAGAGAAGAATAAAACTAAATCTACCTCCGCTTGGAAGATAAATGGCTAGTCATTCTTGCATTGTGGTATCGTTGAGAGATGCAAACTATAATCCAAGCTGTCAGTTTGCTGAAGAACATCTTTGATGGCGCATTTTTAGATCAGATCGTTGAGGCTTGAGACACAAATTTTTTTGATATTCTTGGAAGATGCTTTAAATGAAGCTGCACTGGAGACGCTTCTCCAAAAGTTTTTCTTCGGTACTTTAAAGTGTGGCAAGTTGGCAATCCTTCAAGCAACCAAATAATTGATCAAAATGAGCTCCCGTTACTTATTTCAGAAGGTAGCTCAGCTCAACTTATCTGTCAATAATTGATCAAAATGAGCTTCCATTACTTATTTTAGAAGGTAGCTCAGCTCAACTTACCTATCAATAGCATTTAATAATTTTTCACAGTAAATAATATGTTATAAATTTAACTAACGTAACAACTCTTTCATTATTAATAGAACGCATCCACAAACTTGTGCATTTGATTTTTTTTTTTAAGTATTATTACGAATAATAAAAGCATCACTTTTACATTTCTAATGAGTGCCATACATAGGATTTCAATTGCCATCCTTGTCTGGTAATTCATACGTATTATTATGATTATAACATCTTGCGACCTGAATTAGAGTCAATTATGAATGAGTAAAATATTTTTACTATAAATAGTTAATTAATAAGGATTTATAAAGCCATCTCCAAATAATTAGGGTTGCAGTGGAATGGGACGGGTCCTCAAACTGTACATGATCCGACCCGTTTTCTACCCCTTGGAGTGCTCTCGTTTCTGGAGAAAATCGAAAAATAAAGTGCCGCCCGCTGTCTTCCCCTTGGGAACTTCCCGCTGAAGCGATCAAGAAAAGGAAGCGGACAGCGAGAGCGAGATGCTGCACGAGCTCCTCCTCGCGCTCCTCGGCTACACGGGGGACTTCGTCATCGACGAGCGGGAGCGCGCCGAAACCCTAGGCCTCGCCGATCCCTCCCAGATCCCCGACGAGCCGACCTTCAAGCTCGCTCCCGATCTCTCCTTCATCCAACCCTCAGAGAGGTCCGTGGTCCCTCTCTTTTCTCCTCCCAATGGTTCTCTCTATCCGTTTCCTTCCAGATTGGACAATGTATCCTGTGGTTTTCTGGGTTTTTGTGAGAGGTGGGGTCTGTATATTGGTGGGTTCGTTGTTTTCTTGTTTACATTTTAAGATCTCGACTTTTATAATCTCCTTTTCCAATCCTTTCTTCTTTTTTTTTTTTTGCTTTTTTTTTGTGAATCAGATTGATGATTTATTGGTATGGTGCGATAAATCGATTCGAGATTGGAGTACACTTTGTTTTGTAGGGAGATGGCAGCAAAAGGGAAAGAGCTTTAGCATTGTTGATGGTGAAAGACCTCGATCAAAGGATCTTTCGTTTTTTCTCTTAAGGATTTCTAAAAAGAAGGGCATCAGTTGATTTGGTGAGGGGAATTAATTGAAGTGTATGCTGTGGTTTGGGGTTTTGCGGGGTAGCCGGTATTATAAGGTGAAAGAGCTACAGCATTATTTGTGGTGAAATGCTTCAGCTTTTAGTATTTTCCTTTTTTTTCAATAAAAAGGGTGTTGCACTGAGTTTGGCTTTTTAAATAGTTGAAATTGATTTCTTATTTTCATCCAACAAATAATAATTCAAGTGGTCACTCCATAAAAAAATAAAAAATCTTTTACGTGTCTGAGGGGAACGCCTATGTTTTGAAATTTTGACCAAATATGTGATTGCCAACCAGAGTTTTTTTATTGTTAGTGTATTGATTTTTTAATATTGACTGTACATTAAGAGGTGCATATACTAATCTATAAAGATTAGCATCAAAATTAACTTATATTTATGTTGAATTTTTGTAACTGTTATTTATATGTATTCACATTCTTCATTGAGCTTTTATGTTCTTTTAATTAGTGATGGATACAATGAGATAGTTCGGATTTATCTTCTCTAATCATGTAACACCATGCTGATGTACAGGAGTGTTATTGAAAGGCTTATACCATTAGGCTTCTACTATAGGGAGCTTGATTGCTTTGCAACAAGATCCCGCAATTTAAGTTCAGCACATTCAGCAACAGATGTTCCTTTACATGGAACTTATGAGACCCAGAAAGGAAAAACAAGGAAGGGAAGTGTTTATCGGAGGGCCATTGCCAATGGCATTGTTGAGATTTTATCGGTTTATAGGTCTGCTGTTCTGCAAGTTGAGCAGAATTTGCTGTCAGATCCCTCGCCAATTCTGGCAACTGTAACGCAAGGCCTCAACAAGGTTTGTTGATATATGAATTTTCACAAGCTGATAAACTTGAAACTTCTTTCCTTTCTTCCCCTTTTTCTTTTTTTCTTGAGCAGGTATTGATGGCAAGGACAGCTCTTGATTCATTGCTTAAAAATGAACGCGAGCTTTGTTACATTTTATTTTCCTTTCCTTTGTTTGGATCATCTAATTGGACAATTTTAAAATGCTCTTTTAAATATTTGTAGGAAAAAAAACATGCACTGGAGTAAAACAGGCATTCTTACGAATGATTGATCCAAAAGGGGACAAAGCATTTCAAAGGCATGCATGTACAGTACAATGGGATGTGCATTATATCATCACTAATTGGGTCATGTTGGATTGTGGTTGTCTGACAAGAGTTTCAACAGAAAAGGAAGAACCTACCCACTGAAGTTAGTGGCTTGGAAACTGCTTGTGGTAAAGTTTTTACTGAGCTTAGTTTGTGTCCATGAAGAAAGAAAGAATATCAAATGCAATTCTAAGAAGTGTACATAGGACTAAAACAGATGCATATAGTGCTTGTTAAGGGGCCAAGGAATTCTTGGTGTGAATGAGCTTTCATTAGGGGTAAAAGTTGAACCTCTGTCTACTCAAACTTATTATAAATGAACTTATGATTGCTGTCCAAGAGGAGGCCCCCCTTATGTGTTATTATGGATAGTATCGTGTCAATTGATGAAACTAGTGAAATTCTGGATGTTGAATTAGTTTTATGGAAGATGATTAGAGAATATGCAAACCAAGAAACGTCCTAAAATAGTGTTGGTGGAAACATGTGAGGAAGTAAGTACATACACAAGATTTTGCCACAATAGATCTCCTAGAATTGCTTTCAAAATATTGCATCTATTCTATTAAATAGAGCAATAGAAGATTAGACTAAAGCAGTAGTTCTAGTGCATGTTCGCTTTTGGGGTGTTGACGGGGGTGGGGGGGGGGTTCATCACCTTGACCAACCCTTTGGATGGCGTTGATCATGCTGCGGTAGTAGATGTTTCTTGCAGCATTTTTTGGGATGTGGCTAAAGTGGAACCACTTTCCATTAGTCCTCCACATATCATTCTTTTTGTCCTTCAACATGCTATCAATTGTTTGTTGCATTATGTCTTTACTCAGGGAGACATGTGGATCCTAATCTATATTGGTTGTCCTTGATGTTGACAAATCCTCGCTCTTCTTGCCTTTCCTATCATTGAAGGCCTTGAACATGGATGCTTTCCATATGGCACCTGGAACTCCGACTGACTGAGTCCTCCTTAAACCTTGATCTAGGATAGCATACCCAAATTTGGGATTTCTTTGTATTATGAGGATCCAAACTAAGGTTTGTGCCTGGCCATCTCATCCATTTTCCATTGCCCTTCTTTGAATTTGGGCCACCTCCATGTCATCTTTGATTCTTTGTTAAAGACCTTGTTATCTGTTGGATCTCTGGAGTGATGGGATGGTGGCTTGGCTGCACCCTATCCAAATCGGCTTTTTTTCTATGATCTCCTCTTCCCCTCCTTGAAGTCTCAAAGAGCCTGTTGAGGATCTCCCAGGGGCATGTTCTGCAAGCCGTAACATTGGGAAATGCACAAACTAGGTGCTGCTTCAATCTGGTGACCCTACCCCCTCCATCTGGAGGAACACCACTTGTACCCCCAATGGTGATAGCCTCTTACTATCTTGCTATGCCGTCACTTGATATTTTGTTCTTATTTTTGTTTTTCAGCTCTATTGTTGATTTCCATATCCTGAAATTTTTAAAACCACTCATGATCAACTCTAGAAAAAGGTTACATCAATTATTACTATGCCTCTACAAATTATCCATGATTTTTCATAGGTCAATTAATTTTAAAATTAAAATTACTCAAAAACACAGAAAAATTTTTAAGAATTCCTAAACAAGTGCTGGCTGCCTCAAAATTATTTATAAACTATAAATTTTCATAAATTTTCATTGCATTATTATTTTTAATTAAAATTACAAAAAAATATGCATAAATTGCATAACTATCAGAAAAAATAGGATACAAACTCCAAAAAATATGTTTGAAATATCTTTACGTGCTAGAAATTTTATGATTTTTTGAATTAGTAATTTTTTTATCTTTTACTAATAATAATATTTAATTTAGATAAAATATGAAAAACTAAATTTTAAAATTATGTAATTTAGCCTTTGGTAGAAGATACCTTATATATTTCAGCCCATATTAAGCACTGATAGCCTGATTGGTCTAAGAACTACTTTAAACTTGGGCTTTTATTTCAGAAGCAATTAATATGCAGAAATTAATCAAATTTGTATCTAAAGAAAAGACAACAGTAGAATATTAGATTTCGAACATGATGCTAATTTTTAGACTCAACATCTCATTTATTTTTTCTATTATTTTTATCCAAAAGATATTTTTAATAAAAAGGAAAATAAATATCAAAAAAATTCAAAAGTTATATTCTTGCATAAATTTGACTAAGATCTACAATATATAACAAAATAGTCCAAAGTTTCCTCATTTTTTCACTTGTCTCATTTATGGAATGTAATAGAAAAAAGAAAAGAAAGAGAGAAATACATGGATAGGACCTCCTGTCCTCTTTCCACTCTCCCTCATTTTCCTCTTCTTATCCTCTCTTTCTCCTCTCTTACCTTGAAATAGAGGGAGAAACACGTGTGGGATCCTTTCTCTCTCAATTTTTGAGGCTTTGAACCCGTATGGGCCCCCTGCAGAGTTGGAACTACTCGAACTAAGCAGTTCCAAGCGGTTTGGCCTGGTAAAGACTGGCTTGCATCAGTTTGAGCAAATTCACATACCAAGATGATAATCCATCCCACTTTGTGGTCCATATGGTAAAATACCGACCAAATCAGCCAGTCTAGGATGATATTGCATACCATGTTCTAAACAATGGGACAATATCTCACCCTTTTATGTTTGTAAGGAAAATGATTTGGTAGGTTTTCTCTTGGCCTGCAATGGGTTCGCTTGAATTGGTTAGAGTTAGAATTTGACTATGATAGAGGTTTCCTCTTGCTAATGATGGACCTTAAATTGATCCACACTATTAGATCTTATCTTCTTTGATATGGGGTATAATTGTGCTGTGCTGTGGACCAAAGGGGACCAAAGGATTGCTGACTTTGTTGCCACCATATTGGGGTAACATAAATTTACAACATATTGGAGCTGTTGAAGATCTTTGAGTCAATCAGACTGAAACATCTCTAGGATTTGAGGGTAAAATAAATTTTATTAGCTGGTAATTTGGGTGGTGGGAAACTCATTGAGGTAGCTGTTTAATAGATAGGGGCTTGAAAGAGAGAACTTGCTTGGAGACTATGGTCTTGGATAATTACACTTAAAAAAAAAAAACCCTATGTAACCATTGTTTTCATAGCATGATTACTGGGAGATAAAAGGTGAATTTGTAGATTTAGTTGAGATGCATGTGCGGAAGGAAGGAGGGAGGAAAAGAATTTGCTAGAGATTATACAAATTCCAACACTAGCTTTTTTGTGAGGGAGAGAGATTTGAGATTAAATTCTCATTTACTTCGAGGAGGTTGATGCTGAATCTGGACAAGAGCTGGAAAGCTATTTTTTTTGAGTCACAAGGAAATGAAAAGGAAATGTTAGAAATGCTAAGGGGATAAGCTGTAGGTCTAGGTGGTTTTGCTGTATTATTATATTTGAAATTTTTGTCTTTTGTAGGAAACACATTGTGGAACTCCTTGAGAATATTTTCTCTGGAAGTCTTTGAGAACATTTCCTATATCATGATATTTCTTGAAGGACCGATCCCATATTAAAATCGTTCTTATGCCCAATGGCTAGAAGTAGCAGAACAAAGACTTTCAGACCTTAGCTTATTGATTGAAATGTATAATATTGTTTTTTTTGGGAGTAAAAATATATAATATTGCTTGCAAGGTTCCAGCTAATTGGTTATAAGTGCATTTGCTTTTGATATAAGGATATGGTATATGGACACCATGTTGAATTGCTAGAAGATTCATGAAATGGGAGAAGACCTTGAAGAATATACAAAGAAAAAATTATAGTTGAACTTTTAAAGCATCAAATACCTACTCTCAGGGACAAGCTGAACTTTGATCACTTCTCCCAGTGATATTGTCTAAATTCATCATGTATGGTTTGGTCGAGAGTTGGAAGAATTTTGTGATGATATGTACAGTTGAAACACTTGTGTTTATGACCATGCAACGTCTCATGTAAATTTTTAAGTGTACCTTGGTGCAGCTAGCCAGCCAGCAAATGGAACAAAAGAACAAAAATAGTATTGCTTAATTTTTTAGTGATAATATTTATGGTTATTAACTTACTCCACGCATATTGAAAAATGCCCCATTTGATATATGTTTTTGCTGATGCATGAATTAGGTTTTGGACTGCACTGCTAATATTAGTTCAAATGGCCATGCAATTTTATTCTGGTTTGTTGGTTTATTTTCTCTATGGTATGCTAGATCATTCTCGCTATCTCATACTTGCAAAATCCTTTTCTACTATTATGTAAGGCAAAGTGTCATTTATGGTTTTTGTAGTCGATGCATACATGCTAGTACCAGTCTTGGGAGTCAGTGTTGATAGTGATTTCCTCTGCAATCATTTTGTTTTGCTCGACATAGTTTAGTGATTATGTACATGTTTGGCCTTCTTTCCACTCATAACTGGTCAAATCTCTCTTAGTTCGAGGTTCTGTTGCCTCCTCTTTATGAGCTCATTGTGGAGATGGAACGTGAAGATATTAGAGGAGGACAACTTCTCAACTTTCTACACAAACGGTGCCACTGTGGGGTCCCTGAATTGCAAGCTTGCATTCAAAGGTAGGGACTAGTTTTTCCTAAAAGCCTCTATATATGATGATGGATGCCTTTTTGTCTCTCACTTTTTTCATCACAAAGAATTTTGATTATTTTCGTAGCCTATAGAATTTATAATGCATCAGACGGTTGATTAAGGCAATCATGACTAAATTCAGAGGTGTGCAGGCTTTGTTTTTTTCCCTTTTGCATATTGTTTCTCTTTGGAGTTATGGTGGTCTAGGTCACATTACAGTTACTTGAAGGTTGTTTAAGATTTTACAATAATAAAGTTTAGAACTTGCATAGGCTCAGCTCAATTTATTGAGAGAAGTTATGAGAGGATTACTGCCTTTACACTCTGTCAAGTTTCTTACCGTAGTTAACTATCTTGAAACTCTCTTCCATCTCTAAGCTTTAATTGGGTTATTGCATTTAAACGAACTGCTTGATGTTTGCTTTTCCATGTTGATCAATTCGTCCAATAAACTTGCAATTCCCAGTGGCAGATCTTCCATCTACTAGATATCTTGCCCAATCAGCATGAATAAATGCTTCAACAATTAGATGACCATGAATTATACACAAAGCCCTGTCTCAGTGCATCATTGAGCTATCATGATATCCAACACTGTGTTGATCTGTTTTCATGCATAAAGTGATATATAATACCTAGAATAATGCTTTATGATTTTCTATAATTTTTAAATACTTCATTAAGTAGCTTACTATTTGTTGATATCTTCCTGGATCCTCTAGATTTACTTATGAGCAAACAAATACTTAAGAATTTGGTCCATAGGAATATTTTTATGTTTAGCTGCTGCCACTGCCAGTTAGCTTGAGAGGTTAGTCATAAATCTCCCTTGAGACCAACTACTTCTAACATGCCACTTTGATGCACAAGAAATAACATAATTTATGCAAATCTTTTTGTTTGAAAATGTTGCCCAAGAAACATGTTTGGTTTCTTATTTCATGATTGTGACCACTACTAATGATTGCATCACAGTCTTATACTACTAGAAGTCTAAAACAATGAAGTAGCTTGATTTTATTAGATAGAAACAGGGTAACCTGCACCAGCAATCCAACTACCTTAATATGCTTACCAAAAAAACTACCTTAAGGACTTCTGCATGACTTCTTTGGCAACTTTAAGATCATGATTTGTGTAAATATCCAAGAAGGGTTCAAATCTGTACTTTCATGTTGCTGTAAGTGGAATTACAAAATGAAGCACTTCTTTTAGTAGCTTCCCTTCTCTTGTTCAGTAATAATAATTAATTATGAATCTAAGATTTGTTGCCAGCTCCCTACTTCTTTTCAGGGAATGCCTCACTATGTTACCTGAAAATTTGGAGATGAATGTGTGAACATGTTATTTCTCAATTTTTTGGTGCTACACTGGAGTTCTATAGAACCGAACACACAAACTATGCACCAAAAACTGCTATTTTCAAATGTTTAAATTGGTTCTGCATCCTCCTTTTGAAGTGACTATTAATGAGATAGACAGCCATATCTGCTTGGAATGTTTAATATTTTAATGAGATCTAATGATCTATATTTGGTGGTATCTCTTGCTTCTTTGCTATCATAATAATGATAAATAATCTACATGTGAAAGTTTTTAAAAATTGTGTTATAATGGTTGAAAGTACTTCTGCTCTCCTGCTTGTCTTTTTTTTCATTTGTCCTCTGAACTGTTTTCAGTTGTTGCAGTGCTGTCCGTAGCAAATTCAGTTTATTTCCTGTGTATTTTCTGGTGCATATTTTTCAAGCTGCACTCCTTTTCCATCATCTGACTACACGTTTACTTGAATCATTTTTATATGTTTGATTATCAAACTTTGTCTTTTTATTTTAAAGTTCTCCATCCTGGATTTAGTCATTAGACTGGTTTATGTTTTGGACACATGCATCTTGTTACAGACATTTAAGATTTGAATTTTGAACCGAGTTAAATTTTTTTGTTTGTCTTTTGCATAGGCTCCTTTGGCATGGACATCAGGTCATGTACAATCAACTTGCATCTTGGATGATTTATGGAATTCTTCAGGATCAGCATGGAGAATTTTTCATTCAGAGGTATAATTGAATGAAATCTAGTTTCAGCTGTTTGTCGTATCAACCATAGGTTTCAAAATGAGCTGGTACCTAGAGATTTTCAACAGCTTGGGCTTTTTATGTATGTATGTATGTATGTATGCATGCATGTATGTATGTGTAATTGGTCGGCCGGATTTCAAGTTGGATCCATTCAGTCCTGACCGCACAGTGGAGGCCTGACAGCAATGATCCAAGCTATTAGATGTAGGCTTCTACCTCTAAACTATATAGATGCCAAAAATGGTGTGATTTGAAGATCCCTCGCCTATGCATTGAGTGATCAAAAAAATGAATATTTCAAACAACATGGAACAATGCGTGCTTCTTTACCACTCGATGCATAGGCTAGGGGCCTGCAAATCACATAGTTTTTGATGTTTAAGCAGTTTGGAGGTAGTAGATTACATCCAACGGGTTGGAACACATATGTTGGACCTCTATCATCAGATCACAGACTCACTGGATCAGACTTTAAATTGAGTCAACTGGATTCTTGTCCACCTCTATATACATGTATGAATGCATGCATGCATGCATGTATATATGTTAATGTAGGGTAGAACATCTAGAACCACACTATTCTGCTTGGTATACACTGTCCAAAATACCTAGAAACACAATTTTAGTTTATTTGTCATCACTTGGTCACAAAATGAACAATTTTTCGATGAGAAGACCAATGATTTGTTTGAACCGTGGATGGCACTTGATATTTTCAAATTACTAGTGTTTTGGTCCACACGATGAATAGATTAGATTATCACCATAGGTTGCCTCATTTTGCCTAAGGCTACATCTATGTTTACTTTTGTGGAGGGACTATATGTATCTTCTTGCGGATACAGACATATATCTCTGAAGAATGGAGTTCCTGCATCATACATTAAAAAGGAAGAAAGTTGCTGTTAAGGTCACAAAAATAAAACATGACTGGTGAATTATCAGCATATGCCAGCACATTAATCAGTTAAGTTACATATTTGCAGTGAAAACCAACAAAGCATACAACCAGTTGATTAACAAATTAAAGTATGAGACCATGACTGAGGCAAACTGTTAATGAGCTAAACTTATAGATCATGATTTCCCTCTCGGTACAAGTTTCGTATGCTTCATTATGTGAGGCTAATGGGGGTTAATTGATAAGCAACTTTACTTAAGCTTTAGTAGTAAAAAGATGAAATTAACTGAATAGTTTGCATGCTAATCTAGTTATTGGATGATCAGAAGGGTTATGCAGCCTACATTTTTCATCCTCTATTTGCCTTTTCAGAGTCATGTATTATATCACCTAGTCTCAACTGTGGGAACTTTATTCTTGACACAGCCTCTATCTTCATGTTGTAGCTGGTTTTAGGACTATTATGCAAAGAAGGATTTGTAAGGTCTACCTGAGACAGCATGGTTTTTCTTAACAAAGTTCACAATCTCGGTAATGGACCCCATATGGGTGCCATGTTGCTATATAGGTCAGTGACTCAGTATGACTGATATGGGGGTCAGTTCGACGTACTGACACTCAGTATCGGATTGGTACTGGTGCTATATAGTATACCTAGTACGGGGTGGTATGCACCAATATTGTGAATCTTGCTTCTTGGTTGTTGATGTCGCTACATGTCTCAACTTTGCTTCACTTGTAGTCATCAGACCTTTCCTTTTACAACTTTTCAGACAAGATGATGGGGACGGGGAAGGCAAATTATGTCATCCTGATGTAATTGAAAAGTTGATGCATAAATCAGCTGATGATGCAACTCTATCTGATTGGCACTTGGGGTTCCACATATCCTTGGTATGCTTTTGTTACACATACTTCATTTGAAATTTCTTTGGTTGATGGCATCTACTTCAATTGCAGTTATTTCATTTCACTTCTTGCTTAAGCCATTCTTTAGATGGACTAAATTTTCATTAGTTGAAAAGGTCCCTTCACACCCCCACCTCCCATCCTCCCCAAAATAAAGGAAGAAAAAAAGAAAAGAAAAGGACAAGGTGTAAGCATAAGCACTTAAGCATAATATTGGACCCTGCAATGACTATTGTTTGGATAAAATGTTGACTAACTTTATTAGGGACATCATGAAACTTGCAAAGTAAAGTCATGATAGGAATTCCAGACGGACAGCTAGAGTCTGGAATTTGAGTGTTAGGTCTTAGTTTTACAACTGGCCATTCAAAATCTGAAAGCAAATAGTAATCACTGTTTCTACTGCGGAAGGAGGTTGATTATGGGCTGTGAGCACTAATATCAGAGGAAAATATAGGCTGTATGGTGATATGAAGTTAGATGGGCAAACTCATAATGAGCAAAGGATATAAGTGCTCACTCATGTGCTTATGTTTCTCCATGTTAGCACAATCTGATCTGCAGAACAATGAGATCTGAAATTTACCCTGCTTAACATCCTTAATCCTACATCCTCGTGATCTCCTGTTCCACCTGTTCCTAGTTTTAAGTGCTACTTCTTCAGCAGATGGGACCTCAACAGAACATCATCAGTTTTTTGCTTCTGTTATTCAGTTTTCCTATATTCTGAAACAGCATTGGAATAGTAGACTCTAATCCCTTTATGTGTTAGCCTTATCCTCATGAGTTGGATTTGGTATAACAGTGCACTGAAGGGGATGTAAAAGAAAGTGGAAAAAGTGCTGCATCTGACAGGCAAAAGTGATATGTTTATAGCATTTATAATAACAGTGATAAATCAGAGCTAAGATAATAGATCCTGATTGATTTCTCAATTATCCATAGCCCTAACCTTTGATTCCATCATGAATTTGAGGTACACATTAAAGAGGTTGGAAAAGGTCAATAGATAATATGTCAAACCAATGGGTAAAAGAGAGATAAGGCTCTAATATCTAAAATCAAAGTGAAAAAAAATGAACTGGAGACAGTAATAAAGATCCAACTGGGGAGGCAAGCTAAATAAAAGCTGGAAAGCAATGAGGTGGAATGTGGATCTGTGATACTGAAAAAATAGATTTCAAATGGTCAAATGCACAGATATCAACTAAGAAAAAAAACTGAAGCTAGATAATAAGGATGAAAACACCAACTCTTCAACAGGAGCAGAAACTAATTGTTTTTTCCTGATCAAAATAATGTTAGCTCTAGAGCATGGTAGGCTGACAAGGCTGCATGGATATATTGACTAGATTCATATGGCCAACTACCAGTCTGATTGTAACCCTCTACGTGAAGCCAAGTTCCTAGATAAGGCAACTTTGGGTGGTGAATAGGGGAACCTACCTTATTGGTCAGGTTTTAGGCTCATGCAAACCATAGAGCGGCCCTCAAATATTCCCTTAGATTTAGGAATATTTAGATCAAGATGGAGGATGACAAGACTTTTATAATCTATAGGGAGTTGTCTTCATATTCGAGCTCAAACATTTGTAATTTATAAGCCATTTTGTCAGCATGAAATACTAGGCCATCTTGGGATTGCATGTTAGAACCTGGATTATATATCTGGGGATGCTATGATTATTTCTAGGTTACTTGGGCAATCGTTTTAAGCCACAGATGGCTCTCAGAACACCAAGATTATCCCTGCCTAGATGGCCATGACATGGGTGACTGCTCAGGATATAGGTGTTCACCTTGGTTGTATTTTTCCACTACATATATAGACACACACATGCACACATGCATACATACATACATATATACATATGCATATTATTTGATTTCATGCATCTGTTATTTCATATAGATGCACCATATCTTAGAGCATGCTCATAATCCTCTGGGAGGAAGTATCAACCTAAAGTATCAAAATTTGCGGGTGACAAAGCAGGAAATCAAATTGATCCAATGGAAAATTTAATCTTCCAATTCAAATGGGATTTCCCAGCACTGAGTTCAAGTAAAAAGGGAAATCAACTCTAACTCTAGTGTTTCCCTAGGCTAATCTTTAGTTTAGAATAATCTTTCATGGCATGAACCTCCAGAGTCTAGATAGTGAAAACAAAATTTATCTCTGATTGGGACTATCTTTGAGCTGCAGGAAGTTGTATTAGTTTTACAGCTTTAAATTAGATGTCTGTGGTCACTGATCAGGAGAAACTATGGTGGTGAAAATAATAGGGTTAAACAAAAACTAAAGAACATATGTCATATCAACCTCACAAGCCTACTTCTGCAGTGGGTATACAAGTAGATTTAGCACTGTGAATGCAAGAAAGTGGGCTATTGCAAATTCTAAGTTGAGGGCCAGCTGAGGAAGCATTTGAACTTGAACGTGAAGTGATAACTAAAAGTAGTGACCATAAGATTTTTGTTTAGTGGTTGTATTTTTGAAGTTACATGATGCATCAATTATAAAAACGACAATATAACAAATGCAATAATATTTAAATTGGTCTTCACTGTACAAACTACAAAGGTATTGGAAACTTGAATCAAATAATTGGCTTGAAAAAGTGGGTGTAATGCAAAAGTAAGTCTCCAGATAAGGAGTAGCAAGGATGTCTCATAGCTTAGACAACCCAGGTAATGGACTTAGCCTCTAGCCCAATCATTTGCACAAACAACCAAAGGTCACCCAATCATACTTTGTTTAATCTGCTTCATTTATATTTTCAGATTTGGTAGTTATCAGCAAAATAAATTTTACCATGCTTTAAGGCATATACAGGGTGAGCTATATGTGATCACTCAGCTCTTTCTTTAGTGCTTTCAGAACATATTTTTCGTAAAATCTACATTAAACTCATGCATAAAAACATAATAGTACTGATGATATACATCATTCTTGTCTTAGACCAAATTTAAGAGCGTATTCCATACCGTAGCTGCACTATGGTTCAACTAATTGTTGGTTCAGTATGTGGTAACACCAAGTAAGAAAAAGATGATAATTTGCTCATGCATGACCGCCTAAATAGACACATGCATGCATAGAGAAAAAGCGGCAAAGAAGGGACAGAGAGGATTGAGTAGAGTCTGTAGAGCATGAGATTGTTAGGCTTCTTTAATCATCCAAATTTTATGAGGCTGGAGCTTAGGTCTAGGGTTTTGAATGGAACACCTCTTAGGGTCAAATATTAATTATTTAATATAAGATATTTTCATTCTCTTTGGATGCAATATGATTTACTGGGGCCTAATCTGATTTATCTCATTCCCACATTAGTATCCTTGCATCAAAAATTAAAAAAAGAAGTTGACATAGTATGTATTTATGCATGTCTGTACATATTTCTGCAAGATCAGCTATGATGTATATAAAGGGATGACTTTAATTTTCACAATTAAAATCTGCATTACAGTTACAAGGCATTACCAGCTTGGTTATGTTTGAAGTCATAATGCATGATCGCCATTGGAAATATTGATCCAAACTTCAACCTCAGTATGCTTGCATGATATGATTGCTAAACAAATGATTTGCAATAACTTAAACAAATGTTTTAAATGGATCAATGGTCTGGGATTATACAACTATCTGAATTTTGAGCCATATGTGTTTTAGGACATATAAAGCACCATGCACCTTATGGATACAGTTTGATACCCTACCATGCAATTTTGCACTGGACAAAAATAAGTTGGTTGTGGCTTAGAAAAGTCATTCCATACGTATACATATACAAATACACACACACACACACACATTGCACAGCAGATAAAGTCAGTAAGTCAATGTGAATATAGCATAATTTTAGCACTTTAGCTATGGCATTTTTCTTTGCATTTGATGGCTTGAAGATCAATGATATTAAACTACAACCTAAAGATGCTAAAAGACAGAATAAGAGCAGCAAAATGAGATGTAATAAGAAATGGGCATCATTGCATGGTCTTCATGTAACTATGGCATTTTCTGTTTTACCAATCCAGTGATATTCATTGCAATCTTCATGCAGGACATGCTACCGGAGTATATACATATGCGCGTTGCTGAATCAATTCTTTTTGCTGGTAAAGCAGTGAGAGTTCTTCGGAATCCTAGTCCAGCTTTCAGATTGCAGGAATCCTTTATTCATCAGTCGGTACCAAAAGCAACTGATAGGGTTCAAGGTTTTCTAGGAAGTTTTGCTCCCCAAAAGGAGCTGCTCAAGGGTACCAGTCTGATTGCAGAAGAACTACTTCCACAATCTGAGGCTGCTAAAATTGAAGCCATGCTTCAAGAGTTAAAGGTTTTGAATATTTTACAATTTTCTTTGGTTAATATAAACTTACACGATACTCCTATTATTATGTTTGAGTTAGGTTTGTCTAGTTATGGGGATACTTCTGTCTTCTTTCTTTTGCTTATTTAGCTCTACACATTTTTTTCTTTATTTCTAGTTTATTAGATAAAGCACTGATCCTTTTTTCCCCATTTGATGCAGCAATCATCTGAATTTCACAAGAGGTTGTTTGAATCTGCTGTAAGTTCAATTCGCACGATTGCAGCAAATCATCTTTGGCAGGTAATGGCTGGTTCAAGACATGACAAATTTGTATTTTAGTTCCTCTTTACATGCTATTATAATTTTGTCATGCTTGTAACAGCTTGTTGTCATACGTGCTGACTTGAATGGCCACCTGAAGGCCCTTAAAGATTATTTTCTATTAGCAAAAGGCGATTTCTTTCAGGTAAGGGGCTACTATTTTTCTTTCTAAAGTTGCATCTGTTTTTCTTTATTCTTTGAACGTGACAATGTGATTACCATACTTTTAATGTGCTGTTTCCTGTTGTGAAACTTTATGCAAACATTTATTTTTTATTGCATTCTTTTTTGTGACCACATGATCCTATTAGTATAGAACAATTTTCCTGTCTCATATTCTAAGTTTTGTTTGTGGGAGCTAATTCCATTATGAGCAAATAGACTATATCGATTTACATGTTTCTTTTGTATACTTATGCAAACGTCTCTACAGATTGAATTAGAAAACTTACACCGGGCAGCATATGAAGTCACTTGCTTTGTACATGTGCATATAGTGAATGCTTTTGTCTTTTTGTTTGCTTCTTATGTCTCTTTCAATCATCAAGAAACAGATGGTTCACCTTTGTGATATCGACAGTCTTTTTGTCTTTATTTATCTTAATGGGTTCTATAGTTTCCAATTTTCCATAATGTTGAAACATGACACTTAAAGTGAGTCTGTGCTTTTAGACTTCCAACGACTTATTTTTTTGAATTTTTTACATTCTTGATCCTTTGGTTAAATAGATGGACATCAATCAAGGGTAGGGTTGCAAATGTATCGGGTCGGACTAAGGCATGCTTGAACCCATCCAGTCTAGTTTCATGTTTGGTCTTGATTTTGGACCTGTACACAACTTGGTGGTTGATCAGGTTAGGTCAGATTTGGCCCATGGAAAAGATTTTAGACCCGACAGGTCATTTTATTCTGGTCGGGGTTAAGTACAACTCGGAACCCATGCAAAATGTTTGGGTCTGGGTTGGGGCGGATCTCTAAGTCAATCCTTTAGCTATTATTTTATAGCTAAAAATATAATGAGTGATAATGAAATATAAAATCATTCATTTTTTTAGAAATAAAACTAAAAGGCCAACTTAAACATGAATTTCCATTCAACATTTTTTAAATTTGATCTAGAAAAGCGATCATTCTTAAGGTACAAGTTTTGCAAGCTATAATTTGAAAAAAAAAAAAAAGATGTTGATATACTTGAAAATATTATAAATGAGAATTTGCCAAAACATACAATGGATGCTTAAGTGTAATTAAGTGAAAATAAGTGAGAGGAAATGGGGTTGTTAAGATGAACAAATTAAATAAGGTTCATTTGAGAGGGAACAGTTAAAATGAGGTTCATTTGGTGAAGGAGAAGTGGTTTTATTTAATTCAGGTTTTCGGATTGGGCTGGATTGGGTCAGGTTCAGGTCATGTCTGTTTTTTGTTGACCCAAATTACACTTGGATATTAGAGGGTTTGGGTTAGGTCAGAAAATATGAAATCCAGACTCTGTGCGGTTTCCAAATCAGGTCTGATTTTTGACCCTAAACCAAACCACAGATTTCCAAAATCGGATTAGGTCATGGTTCAACCTGACCGATTTCCAGACCCAATCAAGAGTTCATAAATGATGATTCTGTAAAATCGTTCAGACTTTTTGCAAAGAATTATAAGAGCACAAGCTAGAACCTCGATAGCGAGCATAAAACTCCAGTTCTCCACCATAAAACATAACCACCAAATATATAGTTGATTACATCAATTATGATTGTGGAGAATAAATGTAATTTTATACTCTTTTTGTTGATTCGTGTACTTCTATTTTCTTATATTTCTTAGTCTTGAATTAAAGAGGGATTATGGAGAAGTGTATTAGTGCATTTAATACAAAAGTAAAGTAAGACACACAGTCCAATTCGCTTCTAAGAAAAATCCTGCCTCTGCCTCTGTGAAAGCATGGTCAGTTTTGGTGGAGTTGTGGTAGAAACTAACTTCTGAATATGAGTTATACTTGCTGATTTGTTGTCATTTCCTTATTTTCTTTCTTTATTTTCATTAAATGTTGGGAATCACTATCTCTAGTAACTCTTGTTCTGCAAATTTTTAGAAGATTTAGAATGATTGCAACAGATAGGCCCGTACAAAGTGAGGACCAACACAGACAACATAGAAGTATACACCCTTATGCCATGCCAATTACTTACTGACATGGTTTGTATGGTTAAGATAGTATGGTATGAATGGACAACTCAATTCTTGATTTATATTAAGGGTATGTCAGTACTCTTACCACTGAAGAAAATTTAGGTTGCTTTCATTGGCTTTGGTGGTTTAACTCCTTGAAGTTCTGAAGTCCAATTTGTGTTCATATTTTTTGTGAAAATACCTTAAGGACTCAGATATGCAGGTCATGAGACTTTCTTGACTGTAGACTAGTTTTATTGCTTCTGTTCTCTAGTACCAAATAAAGTTGTATATGGCGAGTACATATCACCGTGCATTGCTTGGTTTATGATGTTGCAACTTATAGCTATATAGCATGCATGTTTTTGTTGACTCCTGTATAGTTGGCATTCTATTACATGATAGTGCTATTGTCAAGATATCTTATCATATTTGTTTGGAACCTGATGTTATACGCACCTTGCTTGACAACCATTAGTGTTTTCTTGAGGAGAGTCGTCAATTAATGCGTCTACCCCCTCGCCAATCAACCGCTGAAGCAGATCTTATGGTACCATTTCAATTGGTAAGATTGCAGTACCTCTCGATACTACCCATATTTGCAATCACATTTATGTATGCATGTATGTTTGTACTTGGATACACAGGTTGGAGTACACAAGTCTTTCATGGTGGAGTTAAGTATGCAGAATCAATGGCAGGCAATCCAAATTAAAATCCAACGTGGATCATGATCTTGAACGCTGAAAATATCTAGAAATTAAAAATATATCTTTGGGAGCTATCCTCCTAATGCGTCAAGTAGGTATAAAATCGATGGCGACCAACAATGCTAGTGTGCTAAAATGTATGATGCTACATTTAAATTGAAAATTTCTGCTGTTGATCATGATATACGCATATCTTAAAACATGTGTGAACCAAAATTATATTGGATGCTTCTAGGCTATAGATCATAGTAAACCATCATATTAAGACATTGAGACGATCTGTTTTTCACTTTATGCATGAGTAGGACACATCCAAAATGCATGATCTTCGGTGGCTAGGTATTTTAAATGTCCTAGATCATGATCAACTGGAACTAATTTTGGGATGACTAATTATTGATTTTGGACTATTGTCTCCAGTTTGAAATCTTCAATTGCCTCTCAAACTTTTGATTTTACATCAAATTATGTCTTTGGCTAGTCCTTTGGTGATTCCTATCTATTCAGGGGCTGGTTTCAGATCTAGTGATGCGTGGGTAGGGGTTTGTTTGTTAACTTGTAATTAATTTTTTAAAATTACGGCTGTTATCATTATTTGATGCAGGCTGCTTTAAAGACCATAGGTGATGAAGACAAATATTTTTCTAGAGTATCACTGAGGTTCGTGAAGGGTTACCATGATTTTGGATTTATTGAACTAATAACTGTATTTTTTTCTCATTGCAGATGTGATATTATAACTTGGAAATGTTTTAAAAGTTTCGTATCTGAATTTGGTATCTTCTGTGCAGAATGTCTTCATTTGGAGTTAATATGACTACCTCTCATGTGGATTCAAAGATGAAGGTTCAAGCTGATGGAAATTTGGGAGTTCCTTCACAAGGTAGAGCCTCCTCTGAATTGTCACTTGATGGTTGGGATGGCATTGCTCTTGAATATTCTATTGATTGGCCATTGCAGCTGGTCTTTACTCAGGAGGTTCTTTCTAAGTAAGTTTCATGATTGGCATCAATTGCAAAACATTGTGTTGAAATGATGATCACTATAGCATTGAATTGCGTTATGAAAGATTCTTTCTAATTTTGTGGTTAAAGAAAATCCTTAAATTATTTTATGGTGATGTTGCCCTCGTTCCTCTTATTTGTGAAAGCAGTGACTGTGGTTCAGGTACCTCAAGGTTTTCCAGTATTTGGTCAGACTCAAGAGAACACAAATGGAATTGGAGAAATCATGGGCTGCAGCAATGCATCAAGATCATGCTGACTTTGCGGACCATCGCAAGGATCGCAAGAATGGTTCAGTATCCCAACAGCGTCGGCAACGCTCTAGGCCTATGTGGCGTGTTAGGGAGCATATGACTTTCTTGATTAGAAATTTACAATTTTATATCCAGGTACTGTCAATAACAATACTTTTAAAATTATTAGGACGTTAAATTGTAATGACATATACAGATTATTGTCATGTCATTCATTGATTTTTAAATCATTTGCACTTATACACAACTTTCTTTTTTCCTTTTCATGTGTAGGGGGAAGTTTTCTGGCTTCAGAAACCAACATAACAGACATGATGATGTCTTATGTGTTAGAGCCAGGCCAGTGGATATGTTAGATTAGGAT
Source organism: Elaeis guineensis (assembly GCF_000442705.2). Taxonomy (NCBI): domain Eukaryota; kingdom Viridiplantae; phylum Streptophyta; class Magnoliopsida; order Arecales; family Arecaceae; genus Elaeis; species Elaeis guineensis. The sequence goes on from NC_026002.2 coordinate 28,250,240, forward strand.
TAGTTAGGGGTTTTTCCAAGTTCAGTCCAACAGTACACCATCCAAAAACCTAATCCAATATAGGTTAGTTCTAGGGATCAGAGTTGAGGCAGCCTGCTGATGGTTGAAGGTGATGGGGGCTGATTGGACTGCCTTTGGATTCAGGGTTAGGGCTTACAATTTGAAAGGCGGGCTGCAAAGGAGTGGAGGTTAAGAGCAAGAGAAAGAAACTTGAAACTTAAGTTGAGGTGGAGATCAGAACAAGGGTTGAGGGTGGTTTTGTGTTGAGGGGGAATTGAAACTTGGACATGTGGAAGGTTTTAACTTGTACATGTGTGTATAAACAACCCACTGTTACCAGGTACATATGATTAAGTTGAGCATGCAACCAATGGCTCAGCAAATAGTTATCTAACAGAGTTAGACAAGTGCACCCTGTGCTTTCATGCAGGTGAAAGTTCAAACAATTCAAAAGGAGTTAATTTACGTTATTAGGTCAAAACTGATCTGAAATTGGCTTAGCCAGTCCATGCGATGTGCACAATGTTGCAACTTGCACCCAATCCTTACATGTACAGACCATGGCCAACTCAAGGCCAAAAATAGGCCGCTTCACAGTGCACTCAGATTGCTTTTTAGCAAACCGGAGGTGAACCTTTAAGGACATCTCAATCTTATGAGGCAATGCAAAGTGTACCTCAAAATGCTCTTTGGGACATTTCTTGTGCTAAGACCATGTCCTCTCAGAAATTATCTAAGCAAACATCATGCTGCAAATATATTTTGGACCCTCTCCATGCCTTTGGAAAATTGTTGGTTCTTGCGCATTGCAAATGCAAAACTAGAAGCCTTATTTAATCACACTTAATTTTACATTAGATTGTAAAACATGAAATGATTATTTTGACCCAAAAATTCTCCAAAGATATAGTTATGCCCTGGAAAATTACGTCCAACATGAAGTGATAATGTCCAGCATAAAATCACACACACACACACACACACACATATATAGTGCATTTTTCTTGTGGCCATTAGAGTGTTTTCATATATTAAACTTTTAGCTGTCCCTGTTTGCTTATATTTTTCATTCCATTTCCTTCCCGTAAATTTGACCCACTAGGTAGAATGCTTTGTCCTTCAGTAATCTGATTCTACTTTTTGTCTTAGAGAGTTTATTGTTTTTTTACAGGTCGATGTTATTGAATCTCAATGGAATGTTTTGCAAGTTCATGTGCAAGATTCTCATGATTTTACAGAGCTAGTAGGCTTTCATCAAGAGTATGTAACTATTTTCTCCCACTTGTTACTGTTCAATTTTGTAGTGTTACTTTGCTAGTTTTGTAGTTTCTTATTCTAGATGGGGAAGTAATGACAATGACAGTGGTAGGGGTAATTGTGATATTGTGTATCCATCGTGGCAATGGTGGTGCAGGGTGTTTTACTGATTCACAGGTTAGATTACATGGTGCTAGGCCATGGTGCTAATTACAGGTGGTTTTGATGGTTTTTTTTTTTTTTTTTTTAAATAATGACTTAATGGCCTATTTGAGGGATAAGAGACTGGAAGCCAGAAGAGCAAGATGCTAACATATATTAGGAGTTCAAAAGTTTTTTGCTCATATATCAGAGCATTGAAGTCAAGCTCATCAACTTATTTACACAATAGTTGATACAGCTTCAAGCCTACTAAAATGCATGAAGATGTAACTTGTTCTTGTTTTACAATGCAAAATTGTGAATCAATTCCAATAACTAAATTTCTTTAGTAAAACTAGTACTGTCCAAATATCTTTAGTAGAACTAGTGTATTGCCTTTTTATGTACTATTATTGTGAGGTACAATGGTGAAAGTAGGAGGGACAGATAAGAAATAAGAATGCATCTGAAGAAATCTAAGGTTATGCCTGTTGGCCAGACTTGGAAACAAGTTTGAAGGTGCAGTCATTTGCAGCGGAAGCCAGAGTTGGCCCAGAAAAGAATAGGGCTTACTTTCTTGTAATAGGATGCAGGAAAGGGAGGGAAGGACTCCAAAACACCCAATCGGTTGTTGTGAATACGTACAGAATGAGTTTGACATGGTGCCTTTGTTTTTTGAAATTTCTTTGACCCAGCAAGCACCTTATTTTAATTAACTGCAGCTAGTATCCTCACTGAATTGATTATTCTGCAAATATGCATATACATGAGATCAGGACAGGTATCACATCATATAGTAGGAGGTTAAAAAGTAAAACCATCGCGGTGGAAGACTGAAGGCTATGCATGTCTCTAGGGAATGATCAGGAAGCCTGTTGGGATTTATAAGCTGTCATTATGAACATTGAAGCTTTTACTATTTGTTTCTTTCTTGCATTGTAACATTTTCACATAGAAGTTTCATAATTTTTCCTTCTGCAAAATTCTTTCAGGCATGGACACTTTTCCATTGCATCAATCATCGATGTTCATTTCCGTAAAGTCGGTATTTGTAATTATATGTTTGAGTGCTTGCTCATAACGTTTTGCTGCATATTACGTGCAGGTACTTGTCAGCTTTGATTTCACAATCCTTTCTGGATATTGGGTCTGTTTCTAGAATTTTAGACAGCATTATGAAACTCTGCCTACAGTTCTGCTGGAACATTGAAAATTATGAGATCAATCCAAATTTAGCTGAACTGGAGCATATAGCTGAGGTATTGTGAGAGCTTTCTTTTCATCCATCATTTCCCATATACAAGTAACAAGATGGTCACTTTGCTGTCCAATTTTCATTTAGCTAACTACCAAAATTCAAAACAAAGCAAGATGCACTTAATATAACTGAGGAGACTGATAGTTGATATGAGAAAAGCTTGCTGCGTGGGACTTCTCAAAGTGATATGCACATGTAGTTACAGTAAAACATCAATTGATGGCAACTTTACTTCTAAACCTTGACTCCATTACCTCTAGATAAAGCCATCACAATAGCTGCACTATTTTCATTTATTTTTCATTTTTACGTGGAGTTGTCTGGTAGGGTTAATTTATTTTCTTATTTTTTAAAAATTGTTTTCCAACCATGAATTACTCACCGCTCTAGAGCAGCAATGACATTATCCAAGTCATATTAATTGATTGCATGCATAGAGATTTTACAGGGCTTTTTTGACATATTTTTAAGCAATGTAAAGTTTGCACAAGTACTTTATTGTTGGAAAGATGTGTTGTTTTGTTAGCTATTTCGATAATATCACATTATATTGGCATTATGCAGTAATCAATCAGCATCATCATTGTTAGATAAGCAATATGCAGTGAGATGTCTTTCTACAAGCAACACTAGGGCGCCAACACATGTTTATGAAAGTGTTGTGACTGAGCTTAATTGAATTATTAACCTGTTTTCATCCTCTTGTGCACCACATATATCCAAGGGTTTAAATCTTGGTATTGGCATCTCAATTTACTCCTGGGACAATAAGGTACTGGGATGAGCTGGCATGTACGGGACATACTCAAATAGATGGTGACAACAATAAGAAAAAGGAAAAACATCCTGTCACTGTTCATCCTTCTTTGTTTCGGCTTTTGACTGTCTTGATGCATCCCAAGTGTCGGGACGGGACACAATTGGGATGGTTGGGATGTCCTAGTTCAAGAGAGAACCGATGTTCTGCACCTGTCCCGGTCCAGTTTTCTTGTCAGAATGGTATGATACTGGGGATACTGCCCCATTCCAACAAGGAAAAACATCCTGTCACTGTTCATCCTTCTTTGTTTCGGCTTTTGACTGTCTTGATGCATCCCAAGTGTCGGGACTTGGGACACAATTGGGATGGTTGGGATGTCCTAGTTCAAGAGAGAACCGATGTTCTGCACCTGTCCCGGTCCAGTTTTCTTGTAAGAATGGTATGATACTGGGGATACTGTCCCATTCCAACAAGGCGTAAATTCTTGCACATACCCAATTTCTTGTGCTTGGCTGAAGTTCCTATTGGTATGTAGTATCTCATGCTAATAACAGTAGCTGTAGATTCTTGTCCTAGACTCTTTTCGTAAAAGAAATGGTTAAATTTGTTAACAAGAATCTTAGAATATTACAATCAAAGAGAGAAACCAAGCAATGTTTCTTTTCTCGTCCTCTAATCTATTATATTACTGAAAAAGACTTAAAACACTTAAATAGGTAGGTTGCATCTGTGAAACTAGTTTATGTGGGTATAACTATATCCTGACAATGTCACAATGCATATTCACAATAAGGTTTTGTAGAATAGTCTTGATTTGTCTTTCAATCTCAATAGCTTGTTTTTTTGTAAGAAACACTTGAAAGAAATGCAATTTTTTCACAGTTAATGTAAACTCAGAAAAGCACATTCGATACATGCATATTTTGATATATAGCTTGCAAAGGTGTAGCCATATGTCAGAATGACATACAAAGTTTTATCATTGATTAGGTTAAAGATGCCTCATGATGTATTGACGGTGCAGACCTGAACCTTAATACATAAAAGAGAACAAGGAGTTAATAAGACCATGTGTGGTAGGGAGAGTTCTTAAGAAATCCTGCATCCTATGAATTAATTGTGTCCCTGTAATCAATGGAAAATAGTGTTTATAAGGTTTTGCTATTTTTTCCAATCTTAAATATGTCCATCTATCTTATATCACCTTATTGGCAAACATTAAGCTCCTTACAATTTGGAGGTCCATGTTCTGTTAGATTATAAGATACATCAGCATTCCACCTGAGCCAGTTGTGCTGGGTATCGATCTCAGGCCTCCACTGTCATGATTAGGACAGACATTGTCAAGACAGATTGTCAAAAATCAATCATTATCCATGTCAAGTACCTCTATAGGGTTACAGATTACCACTAATTTGACTAATGCCTTGGACATCCTTGTATATATGCCTTAGCTCTCAAAAATATTGAAATCTATTGGAGTTTATGCTCTGTAATATATGAATAAGTTATTAGAGTGGGCTTTTCCCTATATCTCATGATTTAGTTTATCTTGTAAATGCTGATACTACTGCTTGTCTTTTCTTGCATCTCTAAATAAAAATTGAAGCTTTCACTCCCTTTAACAAAAAAGGAAAATATATAAAATAAAATAAAAAAAGATAATGGAATGTATATTATTGTATAGACTAGAATATCGGCTCGTATATATTTTATTTATTGTATTACAGATACAGAATTAATGGTTGGATATACTAAGATTTAAGATTAATTGCTAGATCATGGCCTAAATGGTTTGGCAGATCAAGCAGCTACTTAATCAGCTAGGTTGAGCCCTTAACATGTAAATGGCTAACATGACCGTAGGCAGCGCATAACCGTTTTACAGGCCACTTTTTTTTTAAAAAAGAAAAGAAAACTGCTTTAGGACCTCTGATGATTTTTCATATTTGAAATATGGTCCCTTTGTGCTGAAGAACCCATTTTTGAATCATCTCGTTCTGGTTAAATGTGTCTGCAGCATGTGTTTCATCCTTCTTGCTTGGAACTTCTACATGGTTTGAAATGAAAAAAAATTGTCATTCATGAACGCACAAGTGGAGATTCTGAGGCTCTCTACAGTACATTGCAGATATACAAGCATGTCTCAGAGTTTTCTCTTTTTCTTTTCAGTAAACAATTTGCCTCTGTTGTTTAATCAAAATATTAGTCTCATATTTGATTTCAACAGAACACAAGCTTTTCATGCAGTCACCTCTTATTTGAGAACATATTATAATTTGACATGTGCTTGCATTAAAGATCCCTCAAGAGCACCATCCATCATTTATTTTGATTAACATATTCTCCGTACTTCAGGAATTTAACAAGAAATCCAATTCTCTGTATACCATACTACGGAGTAGCCGGCTTGCTGGTAGCCAACGAGCACCTTTTCTGAGACAATTTCTCATGCGATTGAATTTCAATTCCTTCTTTGAGGTAATCTTTTATATAAAGCGTAGCGAAAAATCCAAACATAGCAATAGCTCAAGAAATGCTCAACTTGTTTTGTTTTCCTTACAGGCAACTGCAAGAGGAGTGCTAAACGTTGTCAGGCCACGACCAACCCTCCCTGTTCTCTAGCAATAAGCCCCATATTTTTAGTTTCAAAGATCATGATGTGGCATATGTGCTTGATTGTAATCTATTGTGGGTACAATATACAGTCTATGGAGCAATTGATTGGGCTGATGGTGAATATTTGTACCCAACATGTACAGTGCCTGCTTTTCATGTCAGACCAAGTAGCTCTCTTCTTCCTTTTTCTTTTTTCCTGCATGTTGTAAGGATCGGACTATGTGAATTAGATTTTCGAGCAAAGTTACAAGCTTTTTGTTGGCATTTGCCGTTTGTAAGCAAACTTTTGAACAAAATTCGTGCCTATTGCAGTGCATCCACAAGCAAGTTTTAAAAACCCACATAATTTCATATTGCATTGTAAACAGCATCCAACAAAGATTTACTTGCATGCTGATTGGCTTGTGTAAACAAAGATCAAAACCTTAATGACTGTGAATCTATAAGCAGCAAAGGACCAAAAAAGCATATTAGAACAGGGAAACAGTATGTTCCTTAGCAAGGTTATAATTATAACGGTATTTTTAATTTCGGTACAGCCTGTGATCCGTTCGTGTGAATGGTCATGATCTACAGTGGCTTTTGTTTGGTAACTACAAAATGACAAGCAATACTTTTAGAGCTTGGCAAAGTGGATGCCCGCCGGCATCTATTTTTCGAAACAGAATATATCACAGTACTTCATCAGCTTGGATATGATTGATTGAATTGGATGTTTAAGCCCTGCTATGCTGTCAAAGTCCGTTCTTATTAATATGCATACTTGTATGAAAGGAGATGCCGCATTTGCAAAAATATGAGCGGTAATGGCTAGAAAATTTGTAATAAGGTGCAAGGAGAGAGGTCCTAACTTTTAAGTCTTCCGATGAACCATCGAAAGGTGACTTCAATAACAGTTGGATTGAAATGGTTACAAGAAAAAAAAAAGAGCCCTTCCAACAGAGTAACAGAGGTGTTTGGTTTTTGCATTCTAATGCTACAAGGATTAGCTTCTCATCCATGCCCAACTTGCTAAAGAAATTCTCAATCCAACAATTAAAGCAAAAGAGAAGTGAATGCACAAGAAGAACAATAACTAAGAGAATCTGCACCAGCTCCTGTGATCAGATAATTGTAATTTCACAGAGTGCAGAAAACTGAAGGATACTGGGTCAGCAGTCATGCTATTATTCTGATACCAGTGCAATATGTTTCCGTAATAAAAGAAAGAAAAAAATACAAATGAAAAAATCCACAAAAAATTGATCTAAGTGGTAGTTTGGCACCTTTATCGGAGCTGTGGCCGAAGAAGTTACAACGTTTAACTTGATCATTGTATCAGCTTTCAAACCAGTGAAAACATTTAACTTTTTGAGCCTATGGCAACGATAGTGGAGTTACGTGCTACCTAGGCTGGAATTGCACATGTTTGGTGGATACTACGAGTCGACCATCTGGTCGTTGAGGCAGACTCAATCATGATGGTGAGTTGGATCCAAAGATAAATGAGAGGGGATGTCATTCACCTTCTACTGCAAGACATCTCAAGGTTGCTGATGGGGTGCATTGTTGTCGATATCAATATATTTTCTGGGAGGCAGATACTGTAATTGATTGGATGGCAACTTTTGTAGCAAAATATTTTGAGGATGTATTTTGGATGGATTTAGAGATGGCTCTTGATCAACCTGTAATGTTTCATTTGCTGATCTTTTTTAATGTGTTCAAACTAGATTTGTATGGATGCTCCATTTTATCAAAAAAAGCAAAACCAAAAAAAGATTCTAATGAGTTTTTTCAGCATACTATAGTTTCTCAAATCCTCCTTCATCTCCTTCTTCCTTTATTCTTTCAAAATGTGCCCATCAACTCTCTATCTATGATATCAGGAACGAGATGCAAGGGGTTTTTCATGTCATTTCGGTCCATGCACTCACTAGAAGAAGGCACCCTTGACATCAACTCATGATTCCATGACAGTTATGTAACACCAAAAGGACGTTTAGACTTTTCTCAGAAAAAAATATCCGATATGCTACAATGGATGTGATTGTAAAAGTCCTTCGAGATCACTTACTATTTTAAAATATATTTTAGATAATTCAAATCAAAATAATTTGATATCTAATCCAGTCTATTCGGCACGATCAGCCAGCAGAAATATTGCAACATGAGACCTCCATCCTTGAATGGATACCAAACTTCAGCATAATCTAGCAAAAGTTCAACCAGCTTATCACTGGGGTCCAATGATCTACAAGTACATTAAGTATGGTGCAATTCTTATTCTCATGCCGGACCTTTTTTCAATTAGGTTTATTTACATATAATAGCTTGTAATTGGCCAGACTTTTTACCTATCTTAATCTAATATATATATATATATATATATATATATTAAAACGAAGGTGTTGCTAAGGCAAAATCACCATTCGTCATGTGTACTATTAATATTCATTCCCATCTGCCACGTGTACCAATTTGCACGTCAGTTTACGGAAACTATTCATTCCCATCCGCCGTGTGCCAATTCGTGCGTGGAAGTACTTTCCAGCATTATGTTCACATAGTATTCCATGCAGTCTTCCAAGCATTCTTAATCTCCCAATATAGAAGTTGTTTTCTGCGGTTTGAATGGTTTTCTTTTGTCTCATGTAGCTGTCAGATTTTTTGGGTTTCTCTGCAAGCAAGCTTCACTCTTCCAAGCGGTACATTTTTGCCATATGCTGTCTCTAACGTTGCTTTGCTTTTACGGGTTTTTTTTTTTAATAATATTTTTTAAATAAAAAATTTTCAAACTACCCCCATTTGGAAACTATTTTCGAAAATACTGTAGATGGGCCGTGTCAGCAAAAATCATGGGTTCAACCCATGAATTTGAGACCCACATGGATAATTCGTGGATCGAGCCCATGAATATTCGGCCCACATAGCTAAAAAATGATTTCGTGGGTTGAACCCATGATTTTGTTTAAAAAAAAATTTATTTTGAAATTTCATATAAATTCGTTGGGTCAACTCATGAATTCGAAGCCAATTCGTGGGCCGAACCCACGAATTGATATTTTGTGGGTTGAACCCACGATTTTAAGCCGGCCGGACGACATTCGTGGGTTCAACCCACGATTTTGTTTCGGACCATTTTTTTTTTTTTATTTTAAGCAAATTCATAAGTTGAACCCACGAATTCAATATAGCTGCTGGATTTGAATAGAATTCGTGGGTTCAACCCATGAATTCACTTTAAATTCCGACTGTTACACCAAATTCGTGGGTTGAACCCACAAATTTATTGAAAATTACATCAAAAATGTGGGTTTAACTCACAAATTTGTTGTCTTTAAATCCACACCCCACCCTTTCTTCAAGTGCACATTTCCTTCTTACTCATTCACATCCCACTCTCCCTTCAAGTGCACACTTTTCAACCTTCTTATTTGTTACTTATTCTTTCGTAAAATCGATTATGGCTTTCAAAAAAAATAGAGTTTTATTGAAAGGAAAGAAAGCTCGAATAGAGAATGGAAAGCAACCATCTCGTAGGTATGAAGAGTCCTTGTTTCTAGATAATGAATGTAGTGAAAAATTTTAATCAAATTTTTCTGAAAGTAAAGTTGTAGGAGGTAGGATAGTTGATTTAAATAGTTTTAGTGATTTTTGTATCAAATTTTTATTTGAAAGGATGGATTGACTATCTATGATTACGCTCAATAAATCAACATATTCTACTCTGATTCATTATTTTTATAGTAATTTTAGTTTTAATAGTAAGTCTTGTTCCATTTCATCGTATGTTAAAGGACAACTAATCGAATTTGATTGTGAAATTTTAGGTCAAATTTTAGATATTCTATCAGATAGTGATAGATTTTTCAATAGTAGTACTATTTGAAATCATCCAGTATTAGACTATGCTTCCTGTGTTAGAACTGTTTTTGACGATCATATAAGTGCGACCGCTAAACCTAATGCAAATCTATTACCACTTGAAATTAGGTTAATCCATCATATTTTTACATTTAATTTTCTGCTCAGAGGAGGTCATAGAAAACACGTATCATATTTAGATGTTTATCTCCTCAGGATGATTCTTTCAGGTGATAGGATTAATTTGCCCTATTTAATGATATTCTATATGAATGAATGTTTTCAAAGTTCAAAAACCATCTTGCCATATGGAGCTGTTCTGACTGCTATATTCGAAGCATTTGATATCCACATTATAGTCGATGATGAAGTTGTCAAGGTTAAACGTAGTGATATTTACAATCATGCATCTCTGAAACGTATGGGGTATACATTTTACGATGGTGTATGGATGCATACGTCTACAATAAATGAAGAAGAACATGACGGTGATGGAGGTGGTCAGCTTACCGATAGAGAGCAGCCCACATATGCTACATGGTCTGATCAGTAGTCATCCGATCAGCATGCATTATCTGCTCGCATAGATGCATTGGAGATATCTGTTAGCGAGCGGTTTGCACATATGGATTCTCGACTGAATGAGAAATTTACACAGATGGATGCCCGATTGGATTAGGATTTTGGCCGATTTGATCAGTTCATATAATATTTTTATCGTCAATTTCCTCCACCACAAGAAGATTCTACTCCGAATGATTAAGCTTCAGCAATTAAAGCAATACGTGTGGTTTCACTCGAAGATCTACCATCTTCGTTATATATATTTAGAGAAATGTACTTTAGTTTGATGTATTGCATATGTACCTTTCTTTTGTTGCTGTAATTTTAGATGTGTTGTAACCTGGCTAAAATTATGTATAATTTAAGATATGATTTTGGCAGCAAAGTCATTAATCTAATAGTTAGTGTACAATAAGTAATTATTAAAAAATCAAAAAATTTATCGGTGTCGCAATCCGAGCTCATCGATCGAGTTCGAAACCATAGTCGATCGACGATGTGGCAGGAAAGTTGTGCCGAACCGATCAACCACCTGAGAATTTTAGTCGACCCTAAACCCTAAATCCTAAACCCTAAACCCTAAATCCTAAATCTAAAACCCTAAACCCTAAATCGAATAATTTTTGATCGTCTGATAATTTTAAAAAGTTATTTTAAAATTTATAATCTTCAAAAAATCAAAAAATTTTTAGGATCGATCGATCGCCTGAGAAATTCGATCGATCGGTCCAAACCGAGATGGCCGGTTGACTTCGAGTCTCAGGCTGATCGACTACGTGGGATGCAAAGTTTGCTGGACCGATCGACCGCCTAATAAATTCGATCGGCTGGTCCAGACTGAGATGGCTGGTTGACTTCGAGTCTAAGGCTGATCGATCGTGTGGGACATAATTTGTCGGACCGATCGATCACTTGAGAATTTTGATCGATCAATCCAAACCGAGCCGATCGATCGACTCTTATTTTGCCAAACTGATCGACCGCATGGCACGCAACTCGTGCTGGACTGATCGACCGCATGAGAAATCCAATCGATCGATCCGGCATAGGTTGCGTGCCACATGGTCGACCGGTCCGATGAATCTAGAGTCGATCGGTCGGCTCGATTTGGACCGATCGATCAGAATTCTCAGGCGATCGATCGATCCTAAAAATTTTATGATTTTTTTAAGATTATAAATTTTTAAACAACTTTTTAAAATTGTCAGATAATCGATTTAGTGTTTCGGGTTTACGATTTAGGGTTTAGGATTTAGGGTCGACTCGACCAGAGTAAACAGGTCAGCTTGATTTAATGTTTAGGCACAGCCACATCGTAGATCAACCTGTGATTCTGGACTCAACCTGTGGGCTCGGATTGCAGTGCTCGATCGCTTTGGCACGACTTGCGTGCCACATCGTCGATCGACCTATGGGCTCGGATTGCAGCACTCAATCGATGGACTCAGATTGTGACTCCGTATGATATAAGAGCATGAATTGCATAATATAAGAGCACTTGAATTCAAAAATCTAATGCACCTGTTGATGTTATATAATAAAATATTTCATTACTTTCATATCCATATATTTTACAAACATGAAAAAACTACAATATATATATCATGTTCCACAAGGTGGTCTTCGCTTCTTTCTTATAGGTTGCACTCGACGACCCATGGATGGAGCCTCACTCGGACCTTTGATATGATGCTCGTCCAAACTCTGAATCGATCCCTCATGCGTCTCTATATGATACTCTATTGGACCTTCACTAGATCCCTCGTATTCGATCGCTGCATACTCAAAATGTACCGCAGTCTCCTTTGTGGACTAAAATTGGGCCATATCGTCATGCATAAAGACGGGCGAGGGCATATATGAACTGAAGGATGAAAGATCCGGAATCAAAAATGATAATGTACAATATCGTCTGGTACCTCCTCTATGCAATGCAGATGCTCCTGATGATGACGGATGCATGAAAGGTGAAGGAGTGGACTCTACACTGCCATGACCATGATCATGGATATCGATGGAGATACGAACGTGCTGTCAGACAGCGTGGAGACCTGAAGCACAAATATCTTGAATGAGCTGTCCGGATGTGGCTAACGAGTCTGGATGAGTCAAATGATGAATCCTCGCCAAACTGTCACTCTGACACAAATAACATGCTCAGCATGGAGAAAATATAAATGTGTTAGTCATAGAAAATTACAGATAAGATATGAAACCTTACCAGATAGTCAATCATCGCTCCTCCACGATAAATGAATCGATGCGTGATGCGACGATACCACTCCATTTAATCATCATAATAATCCATCATACCGTCGGCCAGTGGACCGTCTACAATATAATCCTGCCGACTCTCCCAAAGTGCAACCCAGTGCTGATGAATTCATCTCCAGTCATGATCTGTGTGCCGTCGAAGGTCGATATGATGAAGTCTGAAATCTGTATCACAAACCTCCAGAATAGTCAGACGTAGTCCAAACTGGCGCATCACTCTATCTGGATAGTGCCACTCAATGATAAAAAAATATAGAAGTGTCACTCGGCACCGCCATATATCCTGTCCACTAAAACAGTAATCTGGTAGCGTGGCTAGAACCTCCAGAGTATATGGTTGCCACATGATCTTTTCATCCACAGAATTAAGTGTAAGTAATATGAACGTAGTCATTCTAAGAAATTATTTAAGTAATGTAAATCATTTATGTTTATATCTGGTCAAATATGAGACGATCAAGATGAAGCCGATAACTCAATAAAACATGAGTGGAAACCTCCGTCACCTCAAAAGCATCTCTCCACCTACATAATAAAATTATAATGGTACATATAAATATATTTAAAAAGCTTGAAGTTTGGAGATTATAATGTTACATACGATTACATACCTCATGGCTAGAGGACCAGGTGGTAATGTATCTCCACCTGCCAAATCCATAATAGGATTTATAGGAGGCTGAAGTAATCGACGAGGAGCTATAGATGGAAACCTATCCCAGGCCCATACCTGGAGTAAAATCAAAGGTCCGATAATGTCATTTGCATCTATCCTACTTGCCCTACAAAGCTCCCTATACAACCATGCTAAACCCGTATTACCCCAGCTGTAGTGTCCTGCTGCCTCAAAATCGACAAGTAATGGCAAAAACATAATATGCATCATGTTATTTGATTTATCTGTATACAAACACCCCCCATCAGCTGTAGAATATATGCTCTAGCATAACGCTGTATGGCCATAACATCTGCATCCAGTGGTAGTTCAGAAAATTGCTGTCCCAACCATGCAAGATTCAATCGGCAACCCTTTAGTTTATCATCGGGTGGGACAACACCTAGCAAATCAAAGCATGTTTGACACCAATCCTGACGTGTGATACCTATCACTGGAAGACCGTCAACTGGTAAATCCAACTGAATGTTGATGTCCTCCAGTGTGATAGTGCACTCACCAGGTGGCAGATGAAATGTATGTGTCTCTAGACGCCATCGCTCTATGAATGCGATGATCAAATGCCAATCCAGCGAGACGAAGTCCATCCGGCTAAGCCCGTAAAAACCTACCTGCTGCAACAGTGAAACTATCCATATATTTAGTGGGGTCGATCGAGTAAAAGCTAGCTCTTGCCGTCGACATTGAAGAAATGAATGCTCCTGCAAGTGAAAAAAAAGTTACTTCAGATCTTTAAATTTTAAAATATATTTAATATAAATACATATCTGTCCATCCCAAATAGTAGAAGACCGATGAGATGTCTGAGCATATAAGACCGTTTGATCTACCGGTCCTGGCTCCATGTGCACAAGGCTATAGAACACGTTTGTAAAAAGAAATTTTTGTTACTAAATCAAACACACATATTTGATACAAGCCAGAACAAAATTACTACCACATTACAATAGATAATAACATAAGATTTTTTCTGATAATAATACAAGTTGAATACAAAAAATCATTGTCTATTTGTCGGACATGTCCGTCTGCTATGTCCAACTTCGCTACAATTTTGGCATCTAGTTCTGTTTCCGATTTCCGTCCAATCCATTTCATTCTTTAGTCTAAAAGATCGCGATCTTCTCTTTTGTCGCAATCGTTCTTTCTGTGGTATAATAGTGATGTCAGTTATTTGTTGCGCCCAATAATCTGCATGCGGAATGTGTTGAAATTTATGGCTGTAACTATGATGATATTCCTCTAGTGTGTAACATCGATCAATATATCGTCAAAAATCAATTGACACATGTGTATAGGCAGCCATCATATGAGAATACGGTAAATGATAACACTGTCATTTCTGACACGTACACGTATGCTCAGATAACCGTACTATCTACAAGCATAGTAGTTTAATAGATTAAACATATAGTTTTTATTCATAGTAAGTAACAACTTAAACATATAGATTCTACGGCAATCTACCATCACTTGAGTATTATTGTCTTTATTGTTATACAGCCCATGAAATGCTGCTTGGATTTAAAATACTTCACTTGCTCTATCGAATTTTGTAATATTATGAGATGTTGCTTTAAATTGATTGACAATCACACAAGTTGTAGCAAATGAAATAAATCTTTCACCTCTACCTAATGCTTCATCTGTCTGTGCACGTCGACCTTCAAAATATGATACCAGTCAAAAAAACGTCAATTGGACCAATGAAGTTACCAATAGGAAGCGTGTATTTTTCAATACATCATTAAAATATTCAGATAAATTAGTGGTCATCATTTCAAATCTTCGACCACCATCATGTGCATGAGACCATTTCTCCACTGAAATTTCATTCAACCTTGAATAGCTTTCGAATTCATCTTTTCAATCTTCGCCAAAAATTTATTGAACTTTCTAAGTTGTGTCTGTATTTCGGTTATTTTCACTGAATCTCTGAGTCTGGAGTCCCAGAATCGAGTATTGAAGTTACTCACTATGTGACGTAAATAATAAATATGATGTGCATCTGGAGGGTGCCAGTCAAGATGTTCGTTCTGTAAAGCCAACAATATACCTGAATGCTGACCTGAAATAAGACATATACTACGACGTGGTTCAATACAACATCTAAGACAAGCTAAGAACCACCCCCATGTATCAGTAGACTCCTCGTCCACTATAGCAAAGGCAAGTGAAAAAAATTGTTTATTTTCATCAACAACTGTTGCAATCATCAGCTTCTCCCGATATTTTTCATACATAAATGTAGCATCGATTATGATAACTGGTGTACAGTGTTTGAAGCCTTTAATTGATGGTGTAAATGCCCAAAAAGCACGATCAAATGCAGTCAATAGAGGATAACCGATAGAAGTACCGATGAACTTTACCCAAGAGCTAGGATTAAATTCCTGTACAGCACGCAACTATTTTGGCAATAGGTCATAAGATTTATCTCGATCTCCATATATCAATGCCATTGCTTTTTGCTTTGCCTCATACAACTTTCTATAACTGGCCATATAGTTGAACCTATTTTTGATAATTACACTGATACCGACAATAGAAATTGTGGGCATTTCTTTTACAACATCCCAAATTTCATTGGCAATAAAATTCGAATCAAGACCAGAATGATCCTGAGAAAGCATAGCTGAAACACATATATGTGGACCGATATACCTTGTGATTTCAAAGTAATCGTATCGTTTAATAGCTCGGAGCATCCAATTACATCCTGACTCTTTATTTTTGCATTTTACCATCCAAAACTTTAGCTTCGACTCGACAACTCTAAATTCATAATGCCTCTCAATATGATACTGTTTTACTGCAGTTTGCAGTTCCATTTTATTTGTAAAATGAAGTCCTTTTAACAACTTGACATCTTTTTCCCAACTGGTGCATCGTGCCTCCAAACCAAAAGATAATGATACATTAGCTGCTGTCCAATCAATTGATCTAAATATTGCAGATGGAGCTTCAAATACCTCTTAACTTGGATGCTTTTCCACATGTACGCAATCTACTGGAGCAGAAGTACCACCTTCCTGAGGATGGAAGTCCATCTCATCTCCACTCCGTATGTCATCTTCCTCAAATAGTCGATTATCGATGTACACTATATCGTCGACAGGTGTATAAACTGATGATTCTCTAATAGTGACACCAACCGCATCAGGATCAACTAGAGAAAATTGATCCTCTGCATGTCTGGAACTTTGAGTCTCTGGTACATGCTCGGTGTCCTGAGCTGTTCGAGATAGACTGATTTGTTGAATGTCCTGAGTTGTTCTTATATCTCTATCGATTACTTTATAATTATTTTGTTCAGTTTCAATAGGTTGCATTTCTAGATATAACTCTACACCCAATAAACTTGGGTGAGAACTAACCGTTGAAAAAATTACTTTAATATCTTCATCTTCAGTAATCGGAACAGGTTCATATTTTAACAATGTCAACTGTACAATCTGTGGATATCTATATATTATCGTGAGTCTATTTTTGCTTTTGTCTATACGAAAGAGTCTGCATAATTTATTCTCTAACTTCTCAAATCTAATTTCAGATTTAATTCTAACTGTCCTTTCAGGACGACCAACGTATTCAATCCCATTCGGTCCATAAATTATAGAACCATTTATGTAACATAAGATCATAATATTTTCTTTTATTACTATAGACATAACAAATACAATAATTTTAGCATGCTCTACGTAAAGCAAACCACATTGATCAAAATTAATAATTAAAATAAAATTTTTAATAAAAATTCACTTAAATTATATCGATATTTTTTTCACTTATAGAATTCTATATTCTTTTAAAATATTTCATTATCAATTTTATTTTCTTCACTTACCAAATTTTACATAATTTTAAAATATTTATAATTAATAATTTCAATTTTCACTAATGACAATTCAAATATTTATAACATTATAAAATTTTATATTCTTACAAAAAATTTATATTTATTTTCGCTAACAATTCAGATAGTTATAATATTTTAAAATTTTACATTTCTAAATTAATTTATTATTATTAATTTTATTTTTTTCACTTATAACAACTTAAAAATTTATGATATTATAAATTTTAGATACTTAAAAAATTTAATAATAATAATTATTTTTTACTTTCAACAATTATAAAATTATTAAAATTATAAAATCTTACATATTTACAAAATTTTTTACTTGTCAATTTTTTTATTCACTAATAACATTTCAAATAATTATTATATTATAAAATTTTATATAATTTTAAATTATCTATTATTAATTTTATTTTTTCATTAATAACAATTCAAAAAATTATAATACTATAAATTTAAACATACTTAACAAAATTTTATAATTATTAATTTCATATTTTCACTTATACCAACTAAAAAGATTATATAATTTAACTAAATTAATTTTCTAACTAAAACATTTAATACTTATTAATTATATTTTAAAATTTATAAATTTTCAAAAAAATAACAATATCATCTAATTTCACAAAATTCTAAAATTATAAAAATCATAATATTAATAATTATTTATAAAAATTAAAATAATTAAAAAAATATATCTTTTGTTGACGTAGCTAGAGGAGAATGAGGGGAGCGGCGGAGGGGGTGTCGGTGGGGAGAACCGGGAAGGAGGGCGGTGGTCGGGACTAGAGAGGAGGGCGGCATGCAGGGGAGAGCCATGGAGGAGGGTGGCAGCCTAGGGGGGGCATGAAGGGGGCTGGCCAAGGGGGTCGCGCCGTGGAGGGGGCGGCGGGGAGGAGAAGACCTCGGGGAGGGGAGGAGAGCACTGCGGAGGGGGGGTTCGTCGGGGAGGACTGTCGGAGGGGAGGGGAACACAGCGGGGGTCCACCGGGGAGGACTGTCGGAGGGGAGGGAAGTAGAAAAAAAAAAAAATCTGGTCAAAGGTGGGTTAAGGCTACTGGCCGGAATTGTGACCTCCGATCATAATTTCAGAAATAAAAAAAAATAGCCATGTGGGCCTTCTGCACGTGGGCCGTGTGGCTACGGACTGAATTCGTGGGTTCAACCCATGAATTCATCCTGAATTTTTTTAAAAAAATTAGTTTAAAAAAAATCGTGAATTCGACTTACGATTTCAGTTTTTCCACCAGCTGGGCCAAATATTCGTGGGCTCAACCCACGAATTGGCCATGTGGGCCTGAAATTCGTGGGTTGAATCCATAATTTTTGCTGACGTCGGCCCACCTGCCATGTTTTCAGAAATACTTTTCAAAAGGGACACTTTGAGAATTTTTTATTTAAATAATATTATTTTAGAAAAAAATCCTTGCTTTTACTCTCTCTTCTATTCAAGTTTGGTCAAAATCAAAGGTTCATGTTACTGTTTTGAATGGCATTTCTGATTGTCCATCTATTTTGGCTCTATGTTGAGCCCACTGTGTAATATATTTATTTGTCTTCTATGTGCATGAGCTGGGTAAGCCGGTTAGCGAGCCCGCAAACTATTTCGGAGTATAAATTGGGAAGGGTAGCCTCCTTTTCTAAGCATCAAGGGTGGCAAATATTTTTTTTAAAAAAATAAATTTAAATTTTAAATTTTTAAAAATTTAGTATTAATTTTTTTTTGATTTTTAAAATTTAAATTTGTCGCGACTCACCAACCGATTTCTGATTGCTATGTCACAAAGTTGACGCTTATGACTATATTGATATATTTTCACTCCACTCTGAGTTCAAAGATACTACTATCGTTGGAGTAAATAGTGCCGTTGGATAAAATTATTGGTTTTGCTATTGAAAGAGTTGGGAGCCGTACGAGAAAATAATTGAAGGTGTTGGTGTGTGTTATCCGATTTTATCACTATCGGAACCATGGCAACAGATAATTAACGGCCTAATAGATCTCTAATGACCTAACAAATTTTTCTTGAGGCCTAAGCGAGCTTTCTCTATATAAAGGGGGATATAGTACTCTCCGAGAGATAAGTCATAACTCATAGAGTCCAAACTCTGCTGAACTCTTTTTCTCATTAAAGGAAATCAAAATTTTCACTTTTCTCGTTCAAAATTTCTCTTTTTTGCCTTTAATTTTCTTTATTTCCATCGTCTGTTCTCAAGGCCCCAGTTGATTTAAGCATCGAAGGATCTTAAATCAGAAAGTATTCCCATCGTTTTAAGACTTATTTTGTAGGTCTACACCGACTTGACCTTCAGCAACTCTTCAGCTCGATTCAAGATCGACCTCGTCCATTTCTCTCCGGAGCCTTGTAACAATAGAAAGAAGAAGAGAAAGAGAGATGAAAATATTTAAAAATAATTAAATATAAAAAAATGATAAAAAATAATAGGTTTATGAAAAAGCTTTATGGATCTGAGATGTCGATTTTAATAATATTTGTCTGATGCACAAAATATATTTTTTTATTATTTTAATTATTTTTAAAATATATATAGAATAGATATAATAAAATTGATAATTTAAATAAAAAAAAAAACTAGTGTTTTAAAATGTATCCGCTACGTCCAAAGGCTCATTTGTCGCGTAAGCTGAATATTTCCCCCCAAAAACCGAAACGTGCTGTGCACAACTTCTGTCCTTCCGTCGCAAGCCTCAGACCATCCTTGCCCTTTCCGAAGCAAAACCCCCCCTCCCCTTTCTCCGCCCTTTTTGCCTACACTTTTCCTCCTCCTCCTCTCAAAATATATACATAAAAACCCAGGGTCATGTCCTCGAAGCTCAAAGTCGACGAGCTCCGCGCCCAGCTCTCCGCTCGCGGCCTCGACGCCGCCGGCGCCAAACCAACGCTCGTAATTCCTCTCTCTCTCTCTCTCTCTGTGTGTGTGTGTGTGTGTGTGTGGAGTCCATCGACCTATTTCTTTGATTGTAGGTACGGAGGCTGGACGCGGCCCTCCGCAAAGAACGAAAGGAAGAGGAGGCATCCAGAGATGCCAGGGATAAGGGCGCCTTCAATGCGGGCAAGAAGAGGTCCAGAGATGAGCCTGAGGTGGGCAATGGGATCGAAAGGCTTCGAGAGATGAGTGTCAAGGAACTGAGGGAACTGGCTTCCCGTCGTGGGTTGTCAGCTCACGGGTCGAAGAGGGAACTCGTGGAGAGGCTCTCTGTGGATGCGGAGAAGGGTTCTGAAGAGGTTCTTGAAGGTTTGGAGGACTAATCTTCTTCTTTTAATGGCCAAAAAATGGATCTTTGTTTTGTAAAAAAATTGTAAGTTGGCTGTGTTTTTGAACTTGTGATGGTCAGGAGAGGAAATCGAGGGGAGTAAGAAGGAGAAACTGATTACAGCTACCAAGAAGGGCAGGGCGGTATTGGATCAGCACCTTCCGGATCATATAAAATCGAACTACCATGTTTTGCATCAAGTAAGTGCATTACATTCTTTGTTCTTCTGTTGCAATTATTAGGTGGTTGGAAGTGGAAATGTTTACCATCACTTTTTTATTTTCAATTAAATGTTGGTCAATGAAAATAAGAATTAATGAAATCGCTTACTCCTCTAACCTCTTTTCCTTCAAAATACTATAATCCTTCAGATAATTGCATATTATTTCAGCATAGCAAAATCCACTCTCTTACTGAGATGTGTCGATACTGGAGTCCATAGGCAGATCATTAAACATTTTTTTTAATGATTAACTATCTCTATGAAACTTATTAACTCTTGTTACTATGACGCTGTAGGCCATGCTGGACTATGATTGGTTTCTTTTCTTTTTGTTTCTTTTTTCTGTTATTTTGTATAATTTCTTCACTAATTCTCAAAATCTGTCACCTATCTAAGAGCTGAGATACTAATTCTCAAAATCATCTATAATGAGTCCTCAAGCAGCAGAATAGTATTTTATGGTGAAAAGTATTTATAAGGCATGTTTTATTGTGAATTAATGGAACTTCATCACTTCTATGATTTAATATTTTGATACGAGTAATATGTTCATGTTTCTGTATATTGCTTTTTTGTCTAGCATGACCCCGATTTTGATTTATCATACTGTATTGGTTGCAGGAAGGTGAAGTTTATGATGCTATTCTGAATCAGACAAATGTTGGAGAAAACAATAACAAATTCTATGTTATTCAAGCTCTAGGTTTGCTCATTCTGTTTATGATTATGTAAATTGTTTCTTTCTTTTTAATAAAT
Source organism: Elaeis guineensis (assembly GCF_000442705.2). NCBI lineage: Eukaryota > Viridiplantae > Streptophyta > Magnoliopsida > Arecales > Arecaceae > Elaeis > Elaeis guineensis. Next base: position 28,271,756 of record NC_026002.2, read on the forward strand.
ATTATTAAGAATACAAATACCTGTTAGTTCTTCAGGTCCATCTTTCCAATCTTTGGTTATATGGACCTTTGACGCAGAAACAATGAAAATTGCCACTTTTTTGCAATAGTACATGGTGCAGAACCTCTTTTTGAAGGTCATGTAATTTATTTTTTCTGCTTTCTAAATGGAAATAAACTCTTTAATAGTTGCATTGTTAAATGAAATATAGTTTTGCCTTATTACTAGGTCAGATAATGCTTGATAATTTATGTTTACGACTTTATGTCATTTTTAGTATGTTTTTGGATGTTTGAAGCCTAATACAGGATTAATTGCAGAATCTGATGATGGTAGGACATTCATGGTTTACAATAGATGGGGTAGAGTTGGGTTGAGAGGTCAAGATAAGTTACATGGCCCCTACACATCACGAGAAAGGGCGATAAATGAATTTCAGATGAAGTTTTTCGACAAGACAAAGAATCAGTGGTCCGATCGCCAAAATTTCATATGTTACCCTAAATGCTATACTTGGTTAGAGATGGACTATAGTGAAACAGAGAAGGAAACAGTTATGCAGTGCACTTCTACACTTCTGACCCTTTCTTTTAATTAGTTATTTTCTGCATAGGAAACTTAAATTTGTATTGATATAATAGTTTATCTTGCGATTCTAAACTAGCACCGGACTTAATTATCAGGCTGTAAATAAGTGTGATGACTCCATCAGTACTCAACTTCGAGATACAATACTTGAGCCACAGATTGCAAAGTTTATATCCCTGATTTGCAATATCAGCATGATGAAACAACAAATGTTGGAGATAGGCAAGTAACTTATATATCATATTTTCTGCAGACTGTAAATTGTTGGTTTATTTGACATTGTCACTGGAGACACCACATAAGTAAAATCATTGAATAGATGCATATGTTAGTCTAGTAGTCACAATACAATTTTGAAAATAAATCGTAGAATAGATGCATATGCTAGTTTATTAGTCAAAATACAATCATGAAAATATGTCACTTTATAACACTTGACTGATCACAGAAACATACATCTATTCATGACTTCATTCTGACTGCTGCATTAAGATGCACATCTATTCATGATATACATTACATATTCTAAGAGGTACTTTCATAATCTACTTTCAGTGGTACAAAACTTGAAAAACTTGTGTTGATGGGTTGCAAATACTATATAAATCTAGTATGTGGAGGCAATAATTATACACATGCACATACATGCAATCACAATCAACAACCTTTTCCCAACTATTTGGTTCAACTTACGAGTCCTCATTCACCAAACATTTTCTTTTTAGGATTACTTATGATGCTATTTCAAGCTTACCAGTCAAAGCAACTAAAGTTCCCCTCCTTACCAAAACCCCCTTAAACCTTTGCAGTACATATCCATACCATGCCAACTGGTTCTCTACCAATTTATCTTCAAGTGCTTTAACTCCTCTATTATGCTCATATTTCACTCTATTAGACTATGCTTCCTACTTTTACCAGACATCTGTCTCAATGTTCTCATTTAGGTTACATATGTAAACATGCACGCACATAAATACATATATAATCATAGCAATCTATTGTCCATACAATACCGTAACTTTAACAAGCTAGCTTTATGAATCAAGCTATGATCCATTAAGTTTGGAAAAGTTAAACAATTTACTTTTGTCCCGACCAAGATATGTCATCTCGATACTGGACCCCATATCGGTGCCATTCTGTTACTATGTCGGTAGTGGACCGGTTCGGGGTATGTCTCCTGTACTACATACTGGTATAGTATGGTATGGTATGTTCTGTATTGTCGGGATATGGTATGGCATATCTTGGTCATGACAATGAATCTCAATTTATTGATTTCAAGTTACCTGCCAATACAACTTTAGGCAACACACTTGCCATGGCACGTAGAAGGTCAGTTAGCTATAGTCAGACCTTTCTAGTTTTTCATGCAATTTCTGAGTGAGAGTTTGTCATGCAATTTATGCTCATGAAACTTGAGAATAGTCATGTGAGGATATCTAAAACTTGGACAAAGCAAGAAGCGGGAGACATGGGAGATAAGTAATGTGAAAATGGTGAAATAAATAGATAAGATATATGTATGCAAAGGAGAAATTCTGGCCAAGTAGAGCTTAAAATTTATGTTCTAGATTGAGGTTTTATATCCACTAGTTCTGAAAATCTAATTGGGCCCTTGAGGGATGTTCTTTAGTTTAAATTGATCTTTGGTTTTGTTACGTGCGAACCGTAAGTTAAAGTTTAATATCTGTTAGTTTTTAAGCTCTATTTGAGCCCTTGAGGAATGCCATTGTGGTCGAACTGAGTTTTGATCTTATATGTACATATGCTACTCCCTAGATATGCCCTCCATTGGCTTGTAGATGTTTTTGACTTTGTGGGTTTTGATAGTAATTTGATTGGAAGGTGGTGACAGACTCTCTTTGACATGATCTTCCAAAGCCCTAAGTCCTTCAAAGTTCATTAGTATCACTATGAACAACTATTAATTAGTTTCCCATAACCAGAATTTATGAAAGGAAGACACTGCAAGTACCATTTAGATGATTTCATCAAATGAAGGAGATCAACTTTAAAAACCAATATCCAAATATGGATCTTCAAAACTCTTATAATGAGCATGAGAAAATGATTCGGGGATCTAGATAATGTCATGAGACTTGATAAGTAATATTTTTGATAGAATTCCATAGCATGATGGAGCTATGATTGGAAATTGGTCAAATGTCTATGATGATGATAGAATATCTCTTTCACTTAATGTAACTATTTGCACAAGACATGATCAACATAGATCGTAAGCATCAATACTTCAAGCCAGATAGTTGCAACTGCAATACATCCAACTTGTTTATGCATGGCTGGTTTTTAAGTTGATTTCTTTTTGCTAGGTTGCTCCAGTGCAAGTCTTATAGTTGCCCATGTTTTTTTTTTATCTTCTAGGGTACAATGCTGAAAAGTTGCCACTTGGTAAGTTAAGCAAATCTACAATATTGAAGGTGAGGCTTCTAACCAAACATTAATTTACAATAGGATTCTTAGTGACACATTAAAGGAAGAAATTCTTGATTCGATTTTTAGATCACAATGACATTCATCGGATTTGGTCTTGATATTTTTCATGATAATGTGATTGCACTTTTCAAACTATGCTTTTGTCGAAAATTTGATTTCATAAAGTTGGCTTCTTTAATATTGTCAGCAAGATGATTGTTTAATGCAGACTACAGAACTCTGATATGCCGACTAGGATGAACTTGTCTCCTTGGTTTTGGTTTAGAACTCTGTTTGGTGTGATCCTGTTGTGCTTTATGGCTGTTATTTCTTTTTTGGTGAGGATCTGGTCCAGAGCCCATCTAGATATTATGGCATGTAAAAGTGTTTTGAATAGGGTTTAGGAAAGGTCTGTTCTTTTCTTGTTCTTTCTGTTTTCAGACTTTGGTCTGGGTACATGGTGGTTGTCCACTGTTTTTTGATTCCTTTTCCAAGTAAAGACTGGCTTTCTTGTCTGGTGGTAATACATCACATTTTCTACTTTGCTGTGTTAAACACACGAGCAGGTTATTGGGCAGTAAGCCAAGAACACAGGCTCCAAATAAGGACAAATAGAGGGGGAAATGGTGCTCAAGGTGCACCTTTCACTTTGCATGTTTCTTGTGGCTATGAGTGTGACTTGGTATTGGTAACCGTGTGTCACAACATGGCAAGACCTTCAGATGGACACTGGTTCGGGTTCTGGTGGACACTGGAGGAAAAATTCATGTCCAGGCTTGATGAGTTATCATGGTGATTAAAATGTGCTTTTGGGTATCTTTCAGGTTATATATAACTTATGTAAGGACAATGACATGAGTTACCCATGTGGGTCTATATATGGTCTGGCCTGGTCAGGAGAGGAACTTGATGTTTTATCGTGCTAGAGTTCTTATTGTATACTTTAACACGTAATTGGCAAGTTCTAAGCTGTTTGCCAGGTGAAAAGGCTGCCACCCACCTACACCAACTCACAAAGTTCTAGTCATAGCTGTCCATTGAGCGAAGGAAGCTGCTTCGGTTGACAGATAAACTCATCATATCACCAATTGGTCGGTGTTAGTGTGTGAGGGAATCAAATTGTGCATGAGCCAAGAGTCTTAAAAGAGTTTTAGTTGTGTGAGCTGAAATCTAACTATTTTTTAAGCCAAAACCAAGGCGCTAGGTGTTGTTTACAACTGATCAGTGTCTGATTATTTGACCTCTTCATCTAAACTACGAACCAGCAGTCTTGTATTTGGATATGTCCTGCATGCAACCTTTGCAAAGCTATAAACTTTGTTAGACCAATGAGCTCGGGCATGTTCGATTCTTGCTTACATATTATTGCACCTGTTGAAAGCCATTCCGCAAGGAACTTTGTATGCTAGGGTTGTGAACATGAAGTATTTGGTTGGTTCATGCTATTATCCTTGCAAAGGTTCATAAACTTATTGTGCTTGTTTTGTAACTTATTAGTTACCTTCTCATTGTTACTGTTTCCAAGTATGCAATGCATCTCCGACTTGTCTGTTGACATGCTATTCATGGGCAGATCAACAGTATCAACCACAACCTAATTTATAGCCCAAGTTAATAGATTATTAACCAGATTTAGTTGGAACATAGTTGCAACTTATCATATTGTATAACACTCCCCATTTTTTCCTGTGTCTTTGTTCCATGTTTAAGACCCTTTCTGCATAGAGTAAAAAGACTTCTCCATCTTTTCTTTGCAAAGCCTTTTGCTCTGTTTGACAAATAAGCTATTCATGATTTGTGTTAATTTATGTTTGTAATTGTCATAATGATTTGCTGACATGCTTACTTGAAGGCTGGTTGATGAAAATGCCTTGTGGTAATTATTTCTTTCTAAATTCTTGTGGAATTTCACCTTCTTTTCCTTCTGAAATCTTTATCCATAGCTTTGATGATCATGTTCATCTAATTGTTTACAGGGCTATGATGTCTTGAGGAGGATATCTGATGTGATTTTACAATCTGACAGGAAAACCCTTGAACAATTAAGTGGGTAGGCATTTATCAGTATTTATGCCTCTTTGGCACTGTCCTAGGTTGACTTTAATGTTAATTTCTGAAGATATGACAGATGCTTATGGATATCTGTCTGAACTCTTTATTGGATAACTCATTCAAATATATCCAGCAATTGATTATGTCTTAAGTTTGATCAATGTGGTATATTCTACATGGCATGACCTAAAAGACATGAATGTGTAAGGATATTCATGCCTTATACTGTTGACTAACTTAACTTTAGCATTGGTGGTAGATGCTTGCAGAAATATTTCTAAATTTTGAAGTGGGTAATGCATACAGATATTATCTGTTAGTTAATTCTGTATGCAAGTCTGGTCATAATAACTATATGATATGATCCAAAAAGAGAAAAAGGAAAAGGTGCACATAACTGGTGAAGAAACTAGAGCATATGATACGAGAATCTCTTCTATGTTTCTAAATTAATGCACAACTGTCTGAATATGCCATCTTTTTTTTTTTTTCTTTCCTTGGGGTGAGGAGTTGAGGAACTGTATCTATAATAACGTTAATGTTAGAATAACCTGTATCATGGATAGGCTTGCATATTTGGGTCTACAGGTATTAGCAGTTAAAATTGGTGAGCATAGAGAACTAACTGCTAGTCACATTCCCTTGTTGATTACTGACATTACATATCACAACTCCATAGATTAGTTCATGTCAGCACCAAAATGCATATGTCTAGTCATATATCATCTCTGCAATAACAACCAAAATTGATTAAAGGAAAAGAAGCATTTTATTATATATGATAGGATTTTTTTTTTTTTTTTTTGCATATATACCCCTTATTACTTCTAGTTTGTGTTTGTGTCCTGTAATTTTGCATTTTCTGAGTGCACTTGCAGATACCTTTTTTTGACACTAATGCCCTTTCTGTTGACTATCGGTTGAATGGTGTAAAACTAATTATTTTTTTAATGAAATGACATGTATGCCCTTGACAATTGACTGGTGTCAGAAGAGAAGATGTGTTTGTTTCCCTTTCTAGGCTAAGGGTGTTTATGTCATTTTGCAAATAATTAAGTTTAAATTGCAGATGAATTTACCCTTGGTTGGGTAGACAGCTGCCAAGAGTCGCTAATTGCAGGGGTATTTGTGCAAAAGAAAACGTTGTGGGAATCACATCCATGCAAAACACAAATTAACTGGGGCATACACAGAAAATTAAAAGTTTGGAGGGCTATATGTAGAAAACCAAATGTGTAATGCATGTGCCACAGCAGCAGAGCGGGTGATTTTTGGATGGAATCTATTGGTAACTGATAACTTCCAATCCAGTAGTTACAAACTTATGCTTAACTGTCTAGTTTGCCCCAGAAGATATTGTAATATTTCCACCTGCCCTTGTCCTTTCTGAAACATGATTCTGGAATTAAGGTATTAGAGATGATGCAATGCCTGGAGATTTGTCATCAAATGCTGTATGTGATGTCTTAGGCCAATTTTCAGCAGAAGAAAAAAGTCGTATTGGTTAAAAGATTTGTTGATCGTACTTATATTGGCTTCTACTTGCTAATAGAATTAATTGTAAATTAATTATACATAATACTTTTTTTTTTTGTGTTAGTCCAATTGCTATGGGCCATCCTAAACAGGTAGGGCCCCAGGATTAATATGATGTTAGATTAAATATTGATTCTTTAATATTTGTAATAGTTCATATTAGTTTGATTTGTGAAGTTATATGTATTCACAATTACCCTATATTTTTCTCGTTTGAAGAATATCATTTGATATTTTAAAGGGTCTGTGCAAATCTTTCTAACAAATTATTGGCTACATTTCTGAATGAAACATGTTATGCAAGTCTGCTTTCTTCATCTATCACATGCCGTGATGTTTACTGTTAGTTTTTTCTTTTGCATTACATAAATGAAATAAATTGGCTCTCATTTGTTACTTAGCTTATAATTTTTCTTTTTAATTGCAGGGAGTTCTACACAGTGATCCCACATGACTTTGGTTACAAGAAGATGCGTACGTTCTACTTCTCCAGCCTAATAAACTTAGTTCCTTTTTATGGCATTGTGTTTTCCTTGCACTGTGTTTCTCTTCATTGGGGTTGACTTGTGTGAATTATGACATTGACAGGTGAATTTGTCATTGATACCCCTCATAAATTAAAATGCAAGCTTGACATGGTAATCCTTCATTCATTGCTTTGAATTTTCACACGTTAACCTACATAAGATGCATACAAGTGTGGCCACGCGTCATCTACAGTTAGTTTATTCAAGTAAATTCTTCATTTGCACATTTGCTTATTATTCAGAAGCTGTTGAGTCTTGTCAACTAACCTGCTGATTCAGCATGAGGCATGTCCGCATGTGCATCTATTTGGTTCACCATTTTTCCATATATCCAGTCATCGATCTTTTTATCTCTCATCATAGTCAGTCTTGTTCAGCAATTTTTTAATATCAATATGACATTAATTGTGATAATTAATAGCACAGCTAAGGCGGTAAATATATCTCAAAGTTGATGGAAGGTAATCTTTTATCACCTTAGGCTGTGGAACAAATTATGTAGTGTGTTAATAGGGAGGGCCTTTATTTGGAGCTAATGTTTGAACATGGTGCAGATAGTCAGCTTCAAGTAGTTGCAATATAGTTTGCTGGGTATATTCTGTTCTATAATTTAGTTTATCTGCAATGTCACTTTTCCCCAGGAAGCTCTACTTCAATGAACATATCCCAGATTTGGCATTTTGTTATTTTAGGCTATAACATTTTCTAGTCACTTTCGTATCCTGCTTTGACAGTTCTTTTGCTATAAGTTTTTCTCTTTGCCATGATTTCAACATTTGTACCTTGAATTTGTTCTCACTAATATTTTCTTTTCTTGAAGGTGGCAGCCCTAGGGGAGATAGAAATTGCAACCAAAATTTTGAAAGATGATGTTGACATGCAGGTATGCTTTCCGTCTACTTTCTTTCTTCATAACCTCGTTTTTGGAATTTTTCTATGATATCCGCAGGGGTTTTAGAATGCTAACTTTTTGCTTCTGTCTGTCATTTCTTGTGAGTACATGCTTGTTGCTGCTGATTCTTACTCTTTTCTTTTTTTTTTTTTTTTTTTTGTTTAACATGATGATGGTATCCTCTTTTCTTTGGATATAATGACGCACAAAAGTTGCACTCAGTTTTCTTTGTCTTTCTTTTTCTCTTTTTGATAAAACTTGGCATTTTAATTGCTATGTTACATAATGCAGGATGATCCTTTGTATTCTTGTTATCAACAACTCCATTGTGAATTAATGCCGGTCGAAGTTGATTCACAAGAATTTTATATGGTAAGTACTCTTTGAGTATTAATTCAACATATTTGTAATTCCACATATTTCAGTTTTTTATGTCATGAAACTACATTAAATCACATTAGTAATATTTGCTCAATTTGACATTTCTTTATACAAACATCATAAAATAAATGATTAAATAGCAAGATTTATCAGGCTCTTAGCTTTAAAGTTATTTAAAAAAACACATCCTGGGCCAACTTTTCTACCCATGAATGCTGTTTGATATTTTTTTGTATGTGTGCATGTAAAAGAATGTGTATGATTATCTTGGATGTATTATTGTATACTATTGTTATACTCACTTTGCATATAGTGGTGCAACTCGATCCATTGCAACTTTATTCGTGTGTCATATTTTTTGGGAGATGAGTATTGATTTAAACATCTTGAGTTGTTACTGTTGTGTACATTCCGTCTGATCTTTGCCAATGTCGTAGTCTTCCGTACTGTTTTTTCAGTCTGGGCATGTTCAAATTTTCAAAATTTATTTGCATTGTCCTTTGTTTGCAGCCGTACATATAAATGTGTATTTGAAACATGTATAGACTACTAATACATAATTGACTTATGGAAGAGGCTTGTACATCGTTCTACCAGTACCAGTATGCTCTCTTTTTTATCGTATCCAGGCACTTTGAAGAGGGAAAATTTAATTGGTGATTAATATGATTATACCTCAAGTCTCATTCAATCCATTGATGAAGTTATGAGATTATCTTGTGTTATAAAAATATACATAGACTGGGTGTGCAGAAGAGATTTTCACAGAACATCAGGACATTGCTGTCATGTGCATATTCCTTTTACCCTATGTTTTTGAAACTTGAGAGAGGGAAGTTTTGTAATTTAATCTGTGCGGTAAATGCATCATCCATTCCCCATAAGATTAAATTTGTTGCTTGCATTCATTGCACAAATTAAATTACAAAATTGCCTCTCTTTACTTTATTGTCCACAGAAACAATAGCAGGGCTTGTTGGTAACAACTGAATTCTGTGTAAACTTCTTCCAAATGCGCATCGAAGAAGTGTCTTTTAAAAGAATTGATCAATAAAAACATAAAATTATGTGGACCGAGAATAAAATAGTCATTTATGTCATATTTTGTGTTCCCAATCAGATGTAAATTCATCAATGTTAAATGCATTTTAGTAATTTAGTGGAAGAGAATTAGCAAAATGTGAGAATGCAATGCAATTTCTGAGATTAATTTCTATCAGAAGCATCAAGAAGATAATTACCAACGAAGGGTTCTTTGTTTGCATGAATTGAGTAAAGTCCTGCAAGCCTTAGATTGCATAAAGTTTTGAAGATACAGCCAGTACTGCCATACTGGTACCAAACCAAGTTGAAGAACCTTGATGTAAAATGTTTTCCATCTGTTGAAACTTTTAAAGCCAGACAACATCTTTCATTGACTAGTTTGAAAAGTTCAAAACCTAAAATGAAGGTAAAACATGGAAATCAGAGAAGATGCTCTCTCTTATATGTGCACACAGTTTTAGGGAGACACTCTGCAATACTTGATTCTCAGATGGCTGCCCATGATTGATTTAGATGCTTTGCAGCTGAATAAGCAAGCTCTAAGGAAATGAACCACACAAATATGACATATGTCAGATAATTATGGTTCTTCTTCTGTTTGCCAGCACAGTTTTATTTTGCTCTGCTAAAATAAGAAATATTTATGCGTTTTATAGTTCCTATTATCTCTAAAAGATTTGTACACTAGGTTATTCCAATTGGAAGAAAAATGTTCCTACTGATGTATTCAGGTCCACAAGCCTGGCTCCAATCTATGGAATTTTCTGGTACTTGTTAAGAACGCCCATTCAATTAGTAATTTGCTGCAGAAATCGGTTAATCAAAACCAATACAATTAAATCAACTCGTCATAAATGAGCCTGGGATATATGATCCCATGTACAGGAACATGGGATCCTGTTCCAAAAGATAAATTGAATTGTTGCAAAATGTAAATAACTGGCTGATAGGTATTTGATGTATATGAGAAAGAAATCATGCAAAGAAGATCCTCGTAAATATTGAGGGTAACTTGAAATTGGACAAGCATGATCAACATGATGAAACTTATTGGCTTGTCTTGCCATCTTCTTCGGTGCCTAATGAAATAATTTCATATCACTTATGGATTCATTGAGGATGATCCCAATCTACTTGATAACTTATAAGGAGGAGCTCTGATGGGATTATGTGGTGGTTGTGTTCTTTGGAATTTGCATTTTCACTCTTATGGCTGTATGGTCAGTTGTGACTGTTACTGAAAATTTGAAACCTGTATCCAACCCTATCAACTCATTGATATATTGTTACTCTTACATCGATATTTATCTTCTTGTTGACTAAGTTTTGCTGCTGTGAACAGATAAAGAAGTATATGCTAAATACTCATGCCAAAACACATGCAAATTATACAGTTGATATGGAACGGATATTTAAGGTTTCAAGGCAGGGTGAATATGAACATTTCAGAAAGGTGAATACTTGATGCATTTTACTTCATAATGAATTATGTATTTTGAGATATCTGCTTGTAGTGGAGTTTTAGCTTCCCCTCCCCCTCTCTTTTGGCATCACTGATGCACTTTCAGTGCTTCTGTGTATGGTGTGACTCCTTGTGCTGCTGTGCAGTTTTCTAATACAAAAAACAGGATGCTTTTGTGGCATGGTTCTCGACTCACGAACTGGACTGGGATCCTTTCACAAGGTCATCCTTATTGTTTTCTTATATACTGTTTTTACTTTATATTTAATTTTCATTTTTTTTAATTCTGTCTCCCTTTCAGTAAATTCATCTAATACTTCATGCAACACTTATGCATGCAATAGTCAAACAGCTTCCCAAAAACTACTTTGGAGAATATCTTGTCTTTACAACAAAATTTTTGGTCTCATCTTTAGGTACTCTTTGGTCAAAAACTCAAAATGATCTGATCAAGTTATTGACTTGCCGGCTAGATAGTAACCTGTCAGATTGTTTTATGTTGAGGAATGGTTTCTATTGTCGTATGGACTTCTTTACCAAGTATAATTTCAGTGCTTTGTTTCTTTTTCCCTTCATTTTTTTTTTCTAAATATCATCGTTCCAGCACCATTCCTCCTCGGGTTTTTTGTTGATCTTGTAATTGTTGAGGAAAAAAGTTGCTTTAATTATAATTATAAGAAAACTCTACAGTGATATTCTTGGAATTTTAGAGTGCAGTGTTGTAAGTAAGAATACATTTTGAATATGTGCTCTACCATTATAAACAACAGGATTGCGTATTGCTCCTCCAGAAGCACCGGTCACTGGTTACATGTTTGGAAAGGGAGTTTATTTTGCTGATATGTTCTCAAAGAGTGCAAATTATTGCTATGCATCACATGAATCTAGGACTGGAGTGCTGCTTTTATGTGAGGTTGTTCCCTTGTCTGGATGTCTTGGCTTCATATTCTATCATATTTTGCATTCTGTATTTTCTACTAGGAATTTCCTGAATTTGTGGGTATATTTACCTTGCAGGTTGCATTAGGTGATATGGCTGAGTTACTAAGTGCAAATTATAATGCTGATCATTTGCCAGAGGGAAAACTGAGGTTCATTTTTGATAACTACTTATAATGCACGTGGTTTAACTGAAGCTTTTAGATGCTAATATGCCTTTCTCATGGAATTCTTTAAGATTTATTTGGTATATTACATTGTTAATTTAGATAAGCTTAAGTTTTTCTATGACCACAAATTATTCTGAACTAGAAATTTTGAAGGATGTGGGGCTCTTATCATGCATATAATCATCAAAGTCCCAATATAATGAGAGTTTTTTCTGGAACTGCTTTCAAAGTCTAGCAATGTTAGGATCCATAGTATGGTTTTAACCTTTAAGGGAGAAATCTAATGATGGTTATCATGGAAGTTGAAATGCTGGGAGATACAGCTGCTTTTTTTCAGAGAAAGGGAGGGAGACCCACCCACACTACCATTCTTCAGGCCTTCAGTACTTGAGGGGTCTAGATTCAAACTCAAAAAACTCTGGTTGCTATGCTGTGGGGTATAACCACTGAGACGAACTTTAGTTAATATATGGCCACTTTTACGTAGTATTAGGATTTATTTGCCTAATGTTTTCTGACCATCCTTCTTTTGGTTTATGACTGTGAAAACATCAAGCAAAAGAATCATGATTTTATGGGAATCCTTAATGATAATGATCAGGGATGTAGATATCGGTATTTTCTTGATGTTCCTTGACTAGTCTGTGTCGCAGAATTGTCGAGTACTCTATCTTTGTTTGGTGTTATACAAAAATTTGTCATGGGAAAAAAATTCTTATGTTAGATTATCATGTTTTGGTATGAAAAGAGAATGAGGGAGATGGTAAAATAATGACAGATCCCATGTATATTTTACTTAGAGAGAAGGCAAGACAAATACTGCTAGGGGGGTGATATTTTTTATCATGCCGGATTATCTGGTGGAGGTAATCTGAAATTGTCATTGCTCATTGCTTGATGGAAATATTTCCATTTTTTTTATTGAAACCCACAAATGCCCCCTTTTGATATTTTCAATCCCACAACAGCCCAACTCAAAACATAACACTAGCTGACCATTTTTGCTGAATCTCTCTCTCGTTGGACAGGCCAAGCACTCCCAGTTGGCGTGGCCCTTGACTTGAGCACTATTGACATCTTTCATATAAGTGGGCCACAAATGGCTAATAAATGGACAAAAAAAAAGGGTCATTACTAGAGTTGTTTGTCTAAGGGCATTGGTTAAAATCTGGCAGCATTCCATATAAGATTAAATCAAACAAAATATGGTAATCTTTTCCGGTGCCATTTTCTGTAGTACTTTCTCTACCAACCGAATATGGTAAAATCCATTTTCCCCTGCAGTCATTTTTCTAGATAAATGATTCCTATGAATTGTTAGATTACTACCATGTAATCTAACATACCTTAACCAAACAAACCCTAAATTTATAGTATCTAAGCCTGGTCAGTTCCTATTGGCACACTCTCTGTCTATAGGTGTGAAGGATTGATCAATAACAATGGTGTTTCCTGATTTCCTTGCTACTACATTTCTTCCTGGCAACTCTATACTGGTAATCAAAATGGAGATGGCCTTTGATCAAAGTGTGGCAACTAAGACACCCCTAAGAGGAAGTGATTAACAATGTCATACAAGCAATGATAGAATATAATAATGACATAAAAGCAATGATGAATTCCTATCTAAACTTGACCAATATGATCTTGTTTTCGTATGTTACAGTACAAAAGGGGTTGGAGGAACAGCACCAGACATGTCACAGTTTGAGACTCTCGAAGACGGTCTGGTTGTTCCCCTTGGACAACCAAAAGAGCAAGCAGACCATAAGGTACCCTCCGAATTCTTACATATCTGAATGTGATTATAAGCTCGCATGTTAAGGGGGTTAAATGAGCATATACTAAGTGTCTTTTTGCAGGGTAGCTTGCTATACAATGAATATATTGTGTACAATGTAGATCAGATACGGATGAGATATATCGTTCAAGTAAATTTCAACTTCAAGAGATGATGGTCCTTTCTGCTCCAAGCTCACTTTTGTAGCTGGTTCACGAGCTTCTTAATGTCTCAATGTGCTCTAACAATATAAACTTTCCTGCTAAGTTTAGTTGAATTATGGAATATATATAGTTCTTTTCCTTTTTTATCTTTTTGCACTAATCCAAGCATATGCAGAAGCTCACTTGCAAGCCAACAGAATATTTGCATTTTTGGTTCCTCCAATTGCCACTCCAATTAGCTGGAAAAGTCAATTATCTTGATTCTGCTTTGTATTTTCATGACTTGGATGCGAGTAAAATGTTTTGGCCCCCTCCAATATGGTTGCACATAAACCTACAGCTCTGGTTGATGGCTTAACAGGATATGACTTCAGATTGTCTTTGATTGAGACACATCAAGTTGAATAGGTGTTATAATACCCGTAAATTTCCTCAAGATTTGGTGAAACTTATCTTCATCGTTTGAGAAATAGGAGGTGCTGGGTGTCAACAAAAGCCGATAACCCACTAACCTGATCTGAAATTAATCTGAAACTTAGAATTTGAGTGTAGAAAATAGATCTAATAAGATGTTGACTTGGGTTTGAGTTTCCAAAGAATTGCTCAAGAAGTATTAACCTAAAAATGTTAAATTTAAAAAAATAACAACTCAATCCTGCCAAAGAAAAAGGAGGCCAGTCTTCCTCCTGTATCCTTTGGGACGGCTAAATGCGTATGGATGTCCGGCAAGATTTATCATAGAGAGTGCTCTTCATTAGATCGTTCATCTATTATTGTTTGATATGATCTTGAAAACAATGGATGTTTGAGACTCTCTTTTTGCTCAAGCAGTGGTCCATTGGATTTTTATCATCCGAAAGATTTTATTTTTGAGATATTTTAAGATCAACTTTGATGATAGTATGATCTGCAATAAAGGAGGTATTGGATTTATGATCCATGAGCGGAATTATAGATAGGTGGCCACAAGCGGGAGTTATCTTTTTGAGTTCATTATGCCAAGTAGTTTGGGCCAGAATAGGCCTTATGAGATTGAAGCTAAGAGCTAATCATTTAATCATTGAGGAAGGCTCACCAATGGTGGTGAGGTAGATTCAAGGGCATGCGAGGAGGGAGATCGTTTGTTCTTTTCTATATAACATTTCGAGGTTGCTAATGGGGACTTTTGTTATCAAGCACATCTATTAGGAGGCGAACATCGCCATTAATTAGGTTGCATTTTTTGTTGTAGTGCATCCAGGGGAGACGTTGTGGATTGAGGCATTCTGTGATATTTTATTTTTTGATCTTTTTCATTGTATTCATAGAATATTTTGATTTATCAAAAAATATATATATAACACATATTTTAACATTATACTTATCCTTTGTAAAATATAAATAATGCCATTATTTTTTTTTGTGCCTTTCTCTAAGTAAGATATTCTTTTGGAAACTTAAATCCTTATCACATTTTTCTTTATAAGTGATCGTGTGGTCCCAAAAAAACAACATTTTTTATCTAATAAAAAATGAATTAAAAAATATCATTATTTTCTTTGACCGTTATTTTCTATAATGTCATATCATCATGACAACCATGCATTAGATACAAAAGATTGGGGATTCTACATTAGTAACGATTGCTATAACTGTTACAGCGGCTTATGACAGCTTTGGAGGGTGTCCATTATGATAGCACAATATATTATTTAAAACCTTGGTGAAAAGGGAGAAGCCTGGCTTCTCAAGAAACATGCCGGCCTGATGACATTAGCTGGGGGTGCACAAATTCTCCCGGCAACAATCATTTCGTTTCCTAACGTTTGCCAACGCCCCACCTTTCTATCGATCTTATCCAACGTGAACTCGTCAACTTCAAGGTAATGGATAAGGATTAGGCCCTCTCAAGAATTGCTAACGCCCTACGTGTATTGTCTATGGACACTTATAGCAATTAATGGACTTGAAGCTTGAATGCTTCAACGTATTTGCCAATAAATAGCACAGGTTTGATTCACGATCGAAATTAAAATTAAAATAATTTTTTTAATATATTTAATTTATTATCATAATTAAAATCAGAATTAAAATAAAATTTAAATATTAAATAAAAATTTAGATTGAATTTTGAGAAATTGAGATATTTTTATTTTTTTCTAAAATTAAATTAAAAAAAGACTCCTATCAATCAAATAACTGAAATGAAAGTTGTTGATTCTCATTAATTTTTTTTCTAAAACCCAACTCACTCCGAACAAATATATCCTAGAAAGAAGGTAATAATGCATTTGGATGCTCTTAAGGTAGTCCAAGTGTGCAAGGATACCCAAGGCATTAAAGCATTGTCTAAGTGCAACATGGCTATGATTTAGTGTGAGCATTCTAAATTTTTGTAAATGTATATAGGGATAAATGGATCCATGGAATCATGACTTGGACTATGATTTGAGTTCACTAAGAGGACGAGGAGATGGCAGATTATCTGTGTTTGAAACTCTGTAGTCTTTACCTAAGTTTGTGCTCCTGGTTAATTCCATCTTTTCTCAAGAAAGAGTAATAGAAAGAGAACGAAGTTGAGAGAGAGAAAAAGTTGTCCTCCACGTTTTGTCACTTCAATGACTTCATCATGCTACTGGGGACTTTTAAATCCGTCACGTTATTAACATTTTTCTGTCGCCATCGTAGGATAAGAATTTAGAATTGGTTTCGTCACGCCCCACTACACCTATGGGCATCTTAGACCATTAGATGCAATGTGTTACTGATGGTGGTGGTGTCAGACGCTTATATACTGAATAAGAGCAGTTGAGACATGCCTGGGTCTTTTCTACCTCTCATTCAAACACTTAAATGCCTTCCATGTGACTTTTAACCACGCTGATTAATGCTTTGTGGATGTGCATAGCTAATTCTATGTTGCTTTAATTCTTTTCCATACTTGCACTAGTGAGTTTGGTGAATTTCATCAAGGTTCTTGAACCCAATTCATAGAAATGAGATTGCATTGCCTTTCTTTCATCAATTGCTATGACATCTATAGGATGACAAACATATATCATGAGCTATAATCAGCCAAAACTATGATAACCAGAAAGAGAGAGGTAACAATTTGTACATCAGTTATAATCAAAGTCTTGGGGTGTTTCTAGGCCTTGTCAAGCTTAGTCTTGTTTAGTCACTCATGTTTCAATTATTTGAAACTGCATAAAATAATTCAAAGGGATCATGCCATTGGCTCTTATCTAATGGCAATTGCGAACAAGGGAATGAAACCACCTCATACATTTCGAGGCCTCGATCATCTCATTGTATCGATGATCATGATCATAGCCATTGCAATAGCTTGATCCATCCAGGGCTGCACCCTTAGGGTTAGAACATCTTTATCCAGTAATGTCTTCGTGGAAGCGCCATATTTTCTACTAACCTGCCAAGCAGATATAATAGTTTGCCAAATATTCAACCTTTTCTAACTTGGTACAAAAGAAACTTAGGCTAACAAATTAAAAGCAATCTAGATTAGATGCTAGGTATGAGCAATTTTCCTTGTTGGAAATTATTTCATCTCAGAAGAAAGTTCTGTTAATATATGTGGTGTTACCTCGGCGACAAGTGGTGCATTACCAGCAGCCTGATAAATCTTGGACCACTCCTTTTGTCGAGACCAGCTCATTCTGTAACCTAATGGTTCCATTCCCTTTGTGGGTACCATTGATACTGTGCAACTAGGAGTTCCCAAGTCCTTTGTAGCCTTAAATAGGGGCCTCTGATGTCCAACCATACCTAGAACATCTTTATCACCCTTGTAGGCCTCCCAGCTCTCCATTAAGTTTAACATCTGTGAAAGCATCCAATGTCACCTATAAATAAAACTTGACCTTCATGACAAAGTCTTGCATGACTCCTTGTACAAAACTAAAATCGTAATTTAACAAAAACATAAGTAAAAGATGTAAGAGCTAAAATTGTACATCAGGCATGCCATTCATCAGAGTTGCCTCGAAGTAGAAGCATCGCAAACCGCTTGTTATTAGTATTAATTAACGATGCTATTAACACTGCATCTAACATGGCTCATTCTAAATTAATATATATATGCCGTGGAGAGATGTTGTATGATAGCATGGGTGATCTTGAAAGGGTTGTCAATGTTGTGCTTGAATTGGCCTCTTCTAGTGGACTAATTGACATGGACCAAGTAATATCTTTAGATCTAACAATTATGATTCTAGCAATAAAAGGAAACAATAGAAGAATTTTCAGCTACAAAATTAGCATACGGCTTTCCACTTCTACCTTTGGCAACAATAGAATATGATACACACATATATAAGAGAAAAAGTAAAACTGCTTGCTAGACTCTAGCATTTTATTTCAAATAATTGGCCTTTTATTTGTCTGGTTTCATCTCATATCAGTATCACTTTGTCTTGGAAGAAAAGTAGACCTGGCTTATTCCAAATTTCTTCAGAATTAATTTCTTTTGCCCTTTTTCTTTCATCTTAATTATTTCTACTCTAATAACATTGCCTTCGTTGATCATACTTGGATTGAATATAATAGAGAATCATCATCATGAACTGTATTAAAAAAAAAAAATAAAAGAAAAAGAGTTGGAATGCATGCATGCTTCCCATAAGATACATAATTTTCTCTTCAGTACCTTTCGGCAGCGGCGGATGGTGAGGAGGACGTTCCCAGCCTGATCCATTAGCACCGTCTCCTGCCTCCAATTGTGCGCATAGTTATCGACCCGAAAAACCATCCGACCATCGGAATCATCGAAGACGGTGTAGCCATGACCGTTGAACAGCAGCGACTTGCACCACACCGTCAGCTGGACCGGGAATGGAGAGCACAGCTCCGGGAAGACTCCTCCTCCTCTCGGAGATCCGGCACCGAAGCCATTGCTCCAAATATCCTTGCCTTCGGAAGTCTCCATGGTATGGTAGAAGGGGTTTAAGACCTTTTTGTTTTTGTTTTTTTTTTTTTTTTTGGAGACCTTTTTGTTAGCAGCTGTGTAATGTTGGTACGGGGTATATAGGGTTCGGAATGGCATGTGCATGCTTGTTCACGTCGGCAGCAATGACGCTTTTGGAGGTCCCTTTTCCGTCACCGCACGTTTAAGTCCGTCACACACACACACACACACACACACACACACACACACACACACACACACATATATATATATATATATATATATATATATATGCTGGCTTAGATACATTAAATTAAACTAAATATAAATCAACATATCCATGAAAATAAAAAAATTAAAAGAAAGATTAACAGGGGAAGTCCATTCTACTGATCTTGTATGGCCGGCCTCAAAAGATATCCTTCAATTAGCAGCATTATATATTAGTCTTTCTTTTAAACATACGGGGCATCAATCAAAGACAATGAGTGCATCATTCTTTAATAATTCTATAATAATTAATATATACAAATTATCATGAACAAAAGATGGATTAATTAGAAAATCATCTGGCAACGAATCTATGAAATCCCTAATGTATACCATGAATTAAATTGTT
The DNA here is from genome assembly GCF_000442705.2 of Elaeis guineensis. Lineage (NCBI taxonomy): Eukaryota > Viridiplantae > Streptophyta > Magnoliopsida > Arecales > Arecaceae > Elaeis > Elaeis guineensis. Next base: position 28,291,252 of record NC_026002.2, read on the forward strand.
GTTCTCTATTGATATTTTTATCTTTATGCAAAGCCGGTAAGCAGTGTAATGGATATTTTTTTGAATGAATGAGTGGTTCTGGTACTTTCAAATATAATTTTCATTGCGGTAAAGTTCCTAGAGAAATTTTTTCCCTCTTTTTTTTTTCCTTCTCTCCTTTTGTAATCCAAGGGTTTTGTCATGCTTTCTTTCATTTGCTTCGGCATATCATTAATTATATTACAAGATAATATATATTTCTAGAAAACCTGACATTAGATTTTTTTGTTGACTAGACTTTAACATGTAGTTCTTTGATCATAGTATGTTTAATTTTTGGCCCTACATGTGCTTATAAAAGATTTGCACACATTTATACTTGTATTGCACATATGTACGTATATTAGTTCTTATATTGAACACCATTATTTGTAGCTATGCTTATATTAGGATATAAGTATGTATGTATGTGTCTATATATATATATATATATATATATATAGGATCAGGAATTTAAAAAAAATGTTGAAACTAGGGGCGGCTGCTAAAATTACTAAAAAGTTTCAATCCGGTCAATGGAGAGGCCGGCTATTAAATACACCTATATTTTAATTCCCCATCTTTATCCTGGTATATCCTGCAGGTACCAGACACCAGAGTTTGAAGATTAAACTTGGATGGATTATTGGTTTGCCAGGGATCAAATCCTCTAATTAGCAACATACCCATTCCTGACTTGGATGGATTATTGGATTAAACTTGGATGGATTATTGATCAGCCTCCATTGCTGACTTCCTGCCTTCCTTATCTAGTCTCATACTACTGCTGGACATTGATCAAAATGGCCACGACGGCATTGTAACGTATACCAAGGAACCATTTGATAGAGTTTTAAGCTTATGGACGTACAAGTGATCTTCTGGTGGTCTCCAACAACATCAAGTATTTGTCGTTTTAAGCTTATTTCTCGTGTCTTCATGTTTAATTTTTTAAATTTTTTTTTGCACATCGCGCGTGTAGTGATTGATTTATATACAAGATCGAATAGCACGTTAAATTTTATTTTTTTTATCGACCCCGTGCACGAGCCAATCATCTTTTTTTTCATGCATAAATTTTTTTTTAATTTATGATGTCACAATTGACATTCCTGCCTAAAAACGTACGGGGGCAATGCCTTCAAAAGCGTGGAAACTTTTAATTAAGACTATGAACAGATGAACAAATGGACAGTAGATATTTTTCTTTTGATGCAAGACAGTAGATATTTGCATGATCTGTGAGATATTTTGGGCTGAAAAGAAAAGTGAGGAACCTGCCTTCCTTTTTCTGCGCAGCCACAAGGGGGCCCAGAGAAAAGGACAGAACTGAATGGTTCCAACGTCCTTTTTCTCAATGACGCATGATGGTTATGCTTCTATCATGAAAAACACTGTGCCTGCACAGTTTCTTAAGAGCACCCCATCATTCGTCGCCGCGTTAATGCACATGAAAAACACTCGGGACTCGTTTGGTCCGTGATTTTTTTTTCAAAATATAATTTTTTAAAAATTAATTTTTTAAAAAATTAATTTTTAAAAATAAAATTTTAATATATTTAATTGATCATGAAAAAATATTTATTATAAAATAATTTATGTTTGAATGGACACATATATTTTTGAGAAAACTGTGCAAAATACGTATTATACTTTTAATAGATATAAAATCATACATTCTTATCCATAAACTTTATATAAATATAAATATTATATTTATGTTAATATAAATATCATATTAATATATTATAATGTAACATTAGATCATAATAATTTATTATATTAATATAATATTAATATATTAATATTATATTAACATAATATGAATATTTTAATATAATAAATTTATTAATATAGATATAAATATGATATTATATTAGTATAAATATTATATTAATATTAATAAAAATATTATATTAATGTAAATATTAAAATAATATTAAAATAAAATAAATATTAATATTATATTTATATGAATATTAAGATAATATTAATATAAGATTATATTATTATTCAGTATTTTATTCTAACCATCTATTGATATTTTACTAAATTTTAATTATGAATCTTTAAAAGATATTTTAGGAAAAAAAAACTATTACTTCTCATGTCACGGGAAGTGCCAAAACCCATCTTCTCCATGAATTTTCACTTCCTTTGAAATATGGAAAGTGACTTCCTATGAAAAGTACTTTTTTTCACTCTCTCTCCTCTTAAAATTTCAACCAAACAAGAAATACTTTTGTTGATGCAAAAATCCACCGGTGTCGGAGAAGCTGGAGTCGAGGGAGTCGCGATCACCGCCGGGACCTGCAAAGAAAGTCTAAATCGGAGTTGGGAGTGCTCCGGCAAGACCCTCCGACGCTCAAGTCAGTTCTCTGCCTCAACAAGAATGGAGTGCTCGAACGAAAATTTTAGCAGAATTTTTAGATAGAGATTAGAGCTTATAGAATAACATATCTGGGGGTCCCCTTTTTATAGGCGGAGGGCGTAACAGATTGACAGCGACGTCTGTAACCGCCTGGTGGTGGGCCGTTCGGGGCCATGAGGAGTTTGTTACGGAGAGTAGTGGAGTAGAGTCGTGGCTATCATCGTGGCCTGCAACGTGGAGCCTGTTGTGGAGAGTGGAGTGATATCCGTTGTCGTGACTTGCCAGAGCATGATGGAGCCGCGTGGGATCCATTATAGGAAGTGGAGCAGAGTCGCGGCCATTACTGTGGCCTGCCAGGGAGTCCAGGCCTGTCGACCGAAGCTCGGTTGGGGTGTCTGGTGGAGAGGGATAACTCTCCGTCTGAGAGGAGCTCGGATGTTGCTGGCGAGCTTTCTACCGTTGGGTGCCTTGGGCGCTAGTACTGCAGGCGAAGGTCATCTGCTGTAGAAGCTCGGTCAGGGGCTTTCTGCTAGAGGGGTTCGGCTGCTGGAGCTCGTACGTCGTAGGAGTTCGTCCGGAATCTATTCGCTACAGAAGTTCGGTCGGAGTCTGGTTCCCGTAGAAGTCCGGATGGGGATCATTTGTTGAGGAAGTTCGGCCGAAGCCTACCTGCAATAGAAGTTCGGAAGGAATTCGTTCACAAGGGAAGCTCGGGTGGAGGCTTACAGTAGAAATCCGACGTGGACCGCTCGTAGTAGAAATTTGAAGTAGATCGCTTGTAGTAGTAGCTCGACGTAGATCGCTTGTAGCAGAAGCTCGGAGTAGATCGTTTGTAGCAGAAGCTCGGTGTAGATCGCTTGTAGCAGGAGCTCGGAGTAGATCGCTTGTGGTGGGGGCTCGGAGTCCGGCCCTTGTAAGAATTCGGATGAGGTCTACCTGCAATGGGAGCTCAGGGCTGAAGTCTGACTTCCGTAGGAGCTCGGACGAAGTCTACCTGCAGTAGGAGTTCAGGGAAGAAGTCCGGCTCCCGTAAGAGCCCGAATGAAACCCAGAAGGCGGTCGACCGTCGTAGAAACTTGGATGGAGCCCATCCGTCGTGGAGATCTGTTGTTGGAAAAGTTCAGCAACTGACGAACTGACGTAGTTCTGGAAGAAATTCGGATTGGAGTTGATCGAATCCTGTCGGAAAAGATCCGGAAGGGGTCCGGAGAACGGTTGACCCTTGTAGGAGATCGGCCGATGGTAAAATCCAGAAAGCACTTGGAGCAGCCTGATGGACAACCGAAGAAGCTTATCGTTGGAGAAGCCTGGGAGATGTGGCAGGAGTTCGTCCGTCATGGGAACCCGATCGACACTCGTGGAAGAAGCTGTGGGAGTTTATCCGTCGGCAGAACTTGGGAATATTGCGGAAGCTCGACCGTCGGAGAGGTTCGGAAAGATGTCGCCCAAGGTTGGACGTCGGCAGAGTCCCGGGAGGATCACTCCTGGTACGAACTTCGATTGGAGGGATATTTTATACCCAACAACTTTCTTCATTTCCCAAAAAATACCTCTTCCCTCTCCACTTTCTGCTAACCAAACGAGGCCTTAAAATCGCCAACCAAACGAGTCCTTAAAACCCATGGTTATCAAATGTTGTTATTCTTTTTTTTAAAAAAAAAACAAGTTATGAATCATATATACATGTTATAATCAAGAACAATGAAGCTAAATATAATTAAATAAATATAAATATATTTTATTAAAATAATCATCATTGCTCATATATATATATATATATATATATATATATATATATATATATATATACACACACACACATGTTATAATCAAGAACAATGAAGCTAAATGTAATTAAATAAATATAAATATATTTTATTAAAATAATCATCATTGCTCATATATATATATCTATCTTTGTTGAGCCAGAAAGATAGTATATAACAATATCTCCATATAACATTTTAGAGAAATAGCATAAGTATGATCTCTTATTGGAAAAAAAAAAAATCTAATCCAAGATAGTGAAATAATGACCATTCATAAAGTATTCCTTTTGAATTAGAACCTTCCGCCGCATACTTCACATTGATTAATCATCTGCATTATATGAGCTGGATAGCATTTCATTGGTCAATTGGATGAAAATTGTTTTTTCAATGTTCTTTCTTTAATTTTAGATCAGTCAAATATTGAAGCTCATCCAAGTATTGTTTCATTGGTTTCTGGTGGAATCATAGTTGTCCATGAAATGCTCATTGTTTTTGAAGAAATCATATGTATTACACACGCTAGCTAATGTTCCATCCATTTTGAGACAATGACAATTTTCTACCAACTCTTGCTTCCTGAACTGATAGTCACAACCTTGATGAGATTATAGTTGACCATCAAGTGCACATTGCTAGAGATTATTGCTATTAGTCGAAAAAAAAAAGCAAAAATTAATTGTAAAAATATTGATATAAAAATTATGATTAAAAACAGGATGCCCGGAATTGAGGCATATAGAATATGTGTTACCCTAAGAACAAGTTTTGGCCCTTCCCACAGATACTTGATGATATCATTCCTAAGGTATTACAAACTCAACTCGGAGGTTTATATCATAAGCATGATCTTATGAAGGTGTGACCTAAAAAAACACCTTCAATTGCCCACAAATAAAATCGAAGCAAAAGATCAGCAAACCCAAGCGCAACCGCATGAACGTAGGACCCAAAAAAAACTCCTTGAATCACGCAGAAATAAAATAGAAACATGACAACAAACTATGGAAATAGGGAGGAAAAGGTCATAACAAAGGCTGAAAGCTCATCCATGTTATGAGCCTAGACCAAAGCCCTTGGTGTAGATCTCGTTACACCAACCCTCTAATAAACCCTTAATGGCTAGCCAAGTGGATGAACACCCCGTTAAGGCCTTCTAAACCTTAATTTGCCTGCTGACCCCATATTAAACCATTCCAAATCTGATCAAAATAAGATGGTTAGCTAAAAAATTAACCATGTGGCATTTACGGTATAGCAAGTTTTGATGAGCCAAGCGAGAGCATGTTCAACTCAAAATCCACGGAGCCCAACCGGCTCTTGTACAACTAGACTTTATTAAATGCAACTCTCCCTGCATTATAGTCAGTTTAATCTTTTATATTATAGTTTGTTTTGCCGCTCTCCACTCATGGTTATATTTACACCTTGTGAGGAGGCTTGTATATTTCTGGTCAGCATTTTGTAATAGGGTTGTCCCTTTGTAAACTCTTTATTTCTCCCTTAATATATAGCCTTTGGCTCCTTCACTTTACTAAAAAAAAAGAAAAAAAAAAAGCAACTCTCCCTATATTATATTATCGAATATGGGATTATTCAAAATTATTAAGATTTTAAGGTTTGAACGATTTCCAACAATGATAATAAAAAAATCTAAAAATTATGAAACATTCTAATAATCCTTTGCAAAAGGTTCAAACTTTAAGCCAGTAAAAAGTCATAAGATAATTTCTGGATAATTTATATTATGCAATAGGTAATGTTGACTGTTTTCATTTGAATATGATGGTCTAGCATTTATCTTATGTAAATATGACATATTCCTTGATTATGGATTGCAAAAAATCCTATGTCGCATCAAGTAGTGGTATTGCCATGGTTTTCTCCCGAGGGAAGATATTGGCTTTGCTAATTCAGAAGGTGCAAAGTTGACAAGAGCAAATGGGCATGGCAAGGAAAATGAAGGATGTTGATGTCGGAGACATGACACTTGCTGCAAGGGTCAATAGGGCTAGCTGGCCAATCAGCCCAGCCTACCAAGACCACTGCATTGGTTGACTATGTTGGTTCTCCCGAGAAATTATATCCTGCACCTAATGTACCAGTAGATTGGATCAATAAAATTTTGTCACATTAATTTTGATGGCAGTATATTGGAGAGATATGGTTTGGGAGGAATAGCTTTTGTTATTCGAAGTGACATCGATTCTTTTATAGCAGCTAGTGGGTTCTAATGATAGAGTTGCAGGCAACATGTGGGGACCATATTATTTTGTTCATATACTACGAGCTTCATATATTTATCTCGAGGGTGATTCAACGATGATTATTAAATAACTTTCGATTTCACATACTAGTACAGATAGGCCCTATTGTGGTATCCTTCGATCTTTCGAACTTGGTCACTACCCAAGGAGCCACCTTGTGCCATGTCAATAAGATCAATTGATGATCGTGACTTGGCCTTTATCAATGGGTTTCCATAAGAAAGATTTGGCCTGACTAGACTCCGTAAAATCCGAACTGTTTCCCCCACCCGCACACATGTGGGCCAATATTTCCACCATACGCACATAATGGCCACCTAATATGGTTGTGTGTGATATAGGCGCACATGATCCGAACTTGTTACCAAATGTCATCGATAAACCTTGAAAGTCAGATAACACTTGATGGTCTCCCCTCTATATAAAGAGAGAAGAAAGGGGTCCTCAAGTAAGGTCATATAGACAAAAGAACCACTCCGTATTCTTCACCATTTCTATCTCTCTTTTTTGACTATTACCAAAGTTCTGACAGATTTAAGCATCGGAGGATCCTGCACTTAACAATCTTTAACAAATGAACATTTTTTCTGGTTTCATGTCACCATTGAAAGATGGTGCCGCTCTCCAATTCAGTTCTGATTGACCATTTCTAGCTTGGTCAGACGTCGATCCTCAACTTTGAGTTTTGCAGTAACAGATTTCATCCTTTTAATAGGATCTTTGAAGATTTTTGCAATCATTATTATTTTTTAAAGTCTCACATTTTTATTGAGAAGCGAAACTGCTACTGATTGGATGGTTTTGTATGCGGCGAATCATATATGGGATTTGATCTTTGAACAATTTCGATTGATTTTTTTTTTTTCAGTTTAGTAATATTTTATTTTCTAATTTTTTCGAATATATTTTTTTCAATAATATAAATCATCCGTCTTATTGGAAAAAAAAATTAAGACTATCATCGAATAAAATAATATATATATATATATATATATATATAGAATACGACTACTATCAATAATATATTTTGATGTTTCCATGGATTCATTAAATGCATCCTGATTTCTGGAAATGTAGATGTACTTCTCTAGAGTTATTGTTCTAAATTTTGTATTCGATCAGTTCTTCCACAAGCATTGATGGTTGTGATTAAAGAAAGAGTTTTGATGTGAAGTATTGGATCGTTTTGTTGAACTTATAATGCATGTAGATGTGTAGCTAAGATTTTTTTTCCCCATTTTTGTGTAATTTCTTATTAGTACTTTGTATCTTTTTCTTGCGACCATTATCATTCCTCGTAAAGATTAAATAGCCAAGGTAAATGCATTAATGATTTATTCACATGGAATATGCCATGTAAAAGCCTTTTGAAATAAGCAATTCAGTGCATATGACTTTGTGATGATTAGTTGATGAAGAGCCTTGCTGAAATATTGAGAGTTTATCATGTTGATATCAAGTTCTTCTACGATGCAATTGGAATCTGATATAAGTCATATGAACCTTTCATGAGGGAGTTTTAAGTATGAAGTAGCCTAAAACAATTTTTTTGGCTCTTTGGATTCTTTTCTATTGGTGAAGTGCATAATTAGTATAATTTCATTGAGAGTCAGGGTATATTCATAGTGATTGGCCCTGCTGTCTTCTTTACTTGCTCATCCTCATTCATCATTCTTCTTCTTTTGCCTTTCATGTGCCTGTAAGTGCAGTACAACCAGTCTTCTTTTGATCTTCTGCATTACAATACCATCATCATCATCTGCATTCTATCATTTGTTCACTCTAAATCCAACCACCAAACTTCCTATAATATGGACATTTTAAATCCAGTGCATCTATTTTTACTACAGAACAGCTCCAGATGCTTTTATTCTTTTTGAACTAACAATTTGAAGGTTCGATCATCACTTGAGATAGACAAAAGGAATGAAGAAAGCAATTCCAGCATTGCAGGAGTCGTGCAAGTACATAAGATCCACAATTTAAGCTAGGTTCCTTAATTAAATCTTACAAAAAAAAGTTCTCTAGGCTGCAGGGCATACCTTTTTAATATCAACTTTCACTACTGTAGAAAGGACTACCCTTGTGTGGTGCAGTCAATGATTGTTTGATAAAGAAAATAAAAAATTAATAAAACACCACTCTGGAATCCAAAATATAGAATGATGTGATTGTAAAGATGAATTAATTTCATAACATAAAAAATTGCATATATCACATGAGTATTGATTTTATGGAAAGAGGGACAATCAACTTATAGGTAAATTAATTAAATTACAGACTCAAATCTTTGAAAAAAATTGTTCTGCATTATATGACACCCCTATGTAGGCTGATCAAGCCATTGCTGCACAAAAGTAGTCCAACTGGATCCAAAAATATTGGTACATGGATTGGAAAGAGATTAAAAAAATCTTCAGACTAGTTGAAACTAATTCTTGCATCTCTGTTGCAGAACCCTATCCCTGAATGACAGCTAGAGAGTACCGAGGAAGAGTATGAAATAATTTGATATGATGATAAGTCTTTGCTAATTATATAGCGAACAAGCCACCTTTCTGTCTTTAGAAATGTTCTCTTTCATTTCCTTTGAACTTTCTCTTTTAAAGGGGCCATTCCTCCAAGGAGGAAAACAAGGAGAAGTAAATGTTAGATTGGTGCCACTCCTAGCTCTAAGGAATAAGTAGTCCATTTGGAGGACAACTAAATACTTCAACACAAACTGGTGCCACAAGAAGTGGCAAGCAATTTTTTTTCCCATACTAACCAGTATTAAGGTGAAGCTAATAATGTCGGACTCTTATTTGACTCTAAAACATGCTGTTGAATAGAACATGATGTGGTTCTTTTCTACAAGGTCAGCCAATTAACTCCTTACTTCTCCGGCTCGAACTAATGGAAACATGACAGGGTCCCTTTGCAGAGTCTTAACATGAAATTTGACTGGCAATACTCTCTTGTCATATGGCAACATGCTGTGTGATGATTCTTATGATGAAATCTTCTTATGAATCTCATGATAAAAAAAATTCTTCTTTACTGCCTAATTAAACCACACTTGGGAGGAAGGCACACATGACTTATCATTTGTCAAGCCTTTCAAGTATATACTTATTAACCACATATCCAGTATATTTCAATCTCCACAAGGATCTTCAAATCCCCTTGCCCTCCCAACCATGGTTAAAATTTCTCCCACAGAAGTGTTTGGCAAGTTTGTTCTGGCATAGAGTGGCTTTTACTCTTTCAACAATTGCACCTTCATCCTCTGTGGCAGCATTGTGTTGATGCGCTATGTCAGACCCACGATAAAGCTTAATTTTGGACAGCTCTGCATTGAAATTCTCATGTGAATGCCCAACTTTTGCTAGCATTACCCATACAACCCATTACTTGGTGACACTGAAACTTCTTTGCTTTCATTTTCTTCCCTCACTTGATGTAGAGTTATGAATCATGGAGGGTTGTAGCTCGTCACACTTAAGTTGTGGCTAAATGTGGGTTGAAGGGTCTAGCTTTACAGGAATCTGTGCTATTGGGTTTTGCATATAATATATCCTGACCTTTCTTCCCTGATATTTTAATCTTTATAAGGAAACATGGAATTCTTAGTTTTATTGCTTGCTAAAAGAGCTCTTGTTCTTTTGCCTTTTCCTGATCCATTTTGTCCTTCTAATTAGCTGACAAGGAAAAGTGAGGCTGACAAAGTGATATTCTTCATATTCACAGGAGGAAAGATCCATGGAACACAGTTCTATGAGAACTTAGTGTTTTTCCCTTCTTCCTTTTTTCATTTTGGTTTATCCTTATTCTTGTGCTATATGTATATCAGCTCACCTTGTCTCTTGCTCTAATGGCCTGGAAAGTCTATTGCACCTGGAAACCATAGAGTCACTTATGGTCTCTTCTGACTAGAAAGATATAATTTCTCAGGGCTTAGTATATTTATTTGCTTAGGAAAATCTAAAGCTTTTTCCTTGCACAGGATGGGTTTGGGGCAACCAGAAAAATCTTCTTGATCATATACTGTTTCTTGCTACATTATCCTATCTTTTATTTTATTTTATTTTTTAGTTGAATAAACACTTACTTTCTTCGCTATCTGAAGTTAAACATTTGCATTAGTAGGAGTAGCAAAATTCTTTTTCACCAGTATGTGTTTAAACATGTCAGATTTATATTCCTGATGGAGGTTGCTTGTTTATGCTTTGGAACCACTTACGACACAGGATTGTTGTAGCTGACCTCAAAACTGGTGGGATAAGGCTTTTATATTTATGGTGACTGATGGTCATCTTTGCCTTCCAATTTGAAGAGTCTAGTGCTGCCCTTATGTACATATTTGTAGCTTTAAGTGCTGCTTTTCAAATTGTCCCAATCAACATGCAGCTAAGTTACTATATGTAGTTTCTAAGGAACTATTTGCCATGTTGAGAAGAGTGCATGTGAAGTCTTGGTGCTTGTTTGATATTTTTGCAGACTATTTTCCTCGTTTCCCCAAATATATCTGATTTGAAAGATGAGAAGCTTCAGGATTTTATTGTGCTGGATGATTGTTTAAAATTTTGTTTTATAACATTCATCTTCTGTCAGAGTCAATAGTATCCGGAATTCCTATTCACTGTTTCTATTTGTTATGCTATTTCTATCTGTTATGTTAGCTCGCTTACTCAGAGGTTGGAGTATCGCACTTGTAACACGATGGTCATTGGTTCAATTCCAATAGCCAGCTTTTTTCTCTCTCTATTGATTTTTCCATGATTGGTAATCTCTCCTTTTCTAAAAAGAATACTGATAGTTGTGAAAGTGTGATGAAAACTGTAATCCAGTCAAGGTGGTTTGTGTTTTGCTCCTCTTTTCTCCTCTTGTACGAGGATTTTATTGTATTCTTTCCTTCCTTTCTAATAAATTCTGATGGGCTTTGGCCCTCCATTTTAGTCAAAAAAACAAAAAAGTACATCTATATATATTCTTCATATCAGGAAGTTCATCTGAAAGCTTGCAGAGTTAATCTCATGCGAAGGCCAAATCTCTGCAATTTTGTTGAATGGAGTGGGTACAAACTTGTGTTCAGAAGGTAATTTGATGAATAGGAAGTAATTTCAGCCTGCCGCTCTGACTGCTGCTGATATCTGTTCCATCTGCTCCGGAGGCAGATTTGTATTCCTTGGAACCTGATGATCTTTTATTATATACTATTATTTACACATCTTTTTGATAAGTCTCAGTCTCCATGGCAAGGAAGAAAAAATGCATTGAGTCCTTGATCAAGAAGGTAGACGAGCATGGCGGTCCCTATATCTCTGAGGACTTTACCACTGTAGTATTTTTCAAGTCAGCTTAATAGAGAGCTCAGCTCAAAAGAAAAAGTCACTCTCTTTATTCTTTGCTAGTGGAATGGAAGCAAGAATCTTTCCTATCCACTTTGCCGAGGAGAGAGAACTATCAACTCAAGCTAGACAGAAAGGTGCAAAGTCCACAGTTCCTTAAGGATCCTATGAACAAGTAGGTTCAAATTGTCATTTAGCTTCAATTTCTTCAGTCTCACAAGTGGGTCTGCATGCAGCAAATCAAATTTGATTTCCCTACTACTCCGACCTTGCCCCTAAAGCATAAAGAAATTGGACAAGAGCGAGACCAAGCCAGACGAAGAGTCAGTCCTTCCATCCCATTCTATGCGTGCGTGTCCAGTTGAAGAAATGAATGCAGCTTCATTCTTTTGCTGATTTAGATAATGGATTGTTATTTTGGAAGTATGAATCAGGTCTTCTAATCATATACTCATTGACTACGTATCAAGCATATTTATGACTATATTCTTTCAAAACATTTTCCTCCTACATTTTCAGGTTTGTGATCTGGATTTGATCTTCAATCTCCACTAAGTATTTTTCTGCTATCTCCTTGCAATAAGCATGTTAGTAGTATTTGTTTTTGGTTCTTCAATGTCTTTTTGTTGGTCTCAAAATTGGCAGGCATACTATATACTGGACGGGAATTTGATTGCTGGTGAACTTCAAGAGTCGAGCAAGAGAAATGTGGGGTGACTTGTCGCTGCGCAGGTACTAGAAGCTGTCTGCAACAGAGATATTCCCACCTGTATTTTATTGGACCATTGATGATTGATGATAGATTATTATCATAGTGGAAATTACAAAGGAAAAAGGGATCGCAATGTTGATTCTCTTGAATTTTTTAAGGTAAAAATAGTATTTTTCTCAGTCGATCATTAATCTTATTCCTTGTTGTGCTGCCTTTGCTTATAGTATCTCTGAAGAAGATGACAATAAGAATACTACCTCTAAAATGTTAACCAGCAAGAAAAGGAAAATTCTTGGACCCCAAGCATGCAGCTCTGCAATCCACATGTAACACTGCTAATTATCAAGCACTATATATGGATACAGAAGCACCTTATGGATGAAGTAGTTGCATGTGTATGTTATAACATATTTGGGAAACCAGCTGATGTTACTTGCAGGGTAATAACCATTCTTGACCAGTTCTATTTTGCTTCATGCACTGGTTGAAACAACAAGAGAACAGGCTGGTTTGATAAGCAATGCAATTTGCATAGGCTGCAAAGTAGAGAATATTATGGTTTTGTGCTGTTCATTTTTTTGACTTCACCTCATTTGAATGGGACGCATTAGTATTGCCTCTTGTGCTTTTTTGTTTCTTTTTCTTTGGTTTTGCCCAGCATGTTTGAAGTCATACTTACATTATTCCATTAATTCTTTTTATCACTATCTCCAGTCTTGGTACTAAAACCTATAGTAAACTGAGGCTTCTGTTCTTTGTGCAAAACAAGTTCAAGTCTTGCATGAAAACCTTTTGCAACATTCCTTCAGCTTGCCTCCATTGCTGTCATTCTCAGCATGAAGCCAAGCAGAAATACTTCAAGCTTGCATTGATAAATGTAGGCCTCCGGCTGTATTCTGATAACTGCAACATGCCTCTCTTCTTACTTCTGACCATAGGTGCCACCATGAGAAACGATACAGGAGGCGTTACATTACTGGAGACTGATGGTCAGGAAATCTCTCCATGGTGTTAAACTGAAACGTACGGTGTGTTAAGGAGGGAAATAAGAGATGTCTTTCCACCAGTTTCACTTATTTTATCGCTCGACGAAATCTCGACAGTGCTTGTACTCATGTTTTTTCCACAAGTCTTCCCCTTGGGGAATCTGAATTCAATATGTCTAACTGGGGAAATTTAGTGTGGCCAATGTTTTTTTGGCTGGTAACAAGACTATGAACATAGGCGCTTTTGTGCAGAACGTTCTTGTTCAGCTATGGCTGCTGCTTTGTCTACCAACATGCTGGGAGTTCATCCATGAGACACGGCCCCAGTTCTTTTTATAGTTATGAAATCGGAGGCCAAGAAATTATTCCTACCGCTAAATAATTCATCTTTGATGCCTCGGATTCATGTTCGAGATGTAGATTTAGAGACATGCTGAACCATATCCCGATATGAGCTGAGCTATCCTTCTATACTTAGCCATTTTTATGCCATGGCAGTTACCTACATCATGTAGAAAAGGTCAAAAATAATAAGTACCGTCACATGAAAAGCATATGAAGGCTAAGATTCTTCATACTCTCAGCTTCTGATTGACAGTCCATGCTATTAAGATATGGGACTCTCGTATTATTGGGGATGTCTGATCAGGACACCACCTCCACAGGACTTTTTCGATATCGCATGTCGCAGCAGGAAGAAAGAAGAAATAAAACATGAACAATCAAATATGTGGATCAGTCAAAAAAACTCGCTTCCACGAGGCATGCAAGCTTCACTCTGAGAAAAAAAAAAAATCACAAGAGAAGATCACACCCTCAACCCTCGTACACCCAATCTCTCCCTCACAAAAAGCTCTCTCTCACAAAAGTTTTCTCTCTAGGAAGACCTCCTGAACTCCTGAAGCGACCACTGTCCGCTGTCTGAAGCCCCTGCTCCTGCTCTCTGTCAATGCCTCGCCTTTGCTACTGCTCTGGATCCTCTGCCGAACAACCAACCACTATTAACAACTCTTGTTCTGTGAACAAGAGTATTTATAGTCTTGAATCCGAGCGGAAATATTAGTTATAGACTTCTCACAGCACCCAAACAGGTCCCTGAACCATCATATCAAGACCGGCAATGCTTCAAGCCATTCGATTATGCAATCGGTTCACAAAAATCTGTGTAGATAGTGAGAAACTAGAGGAAAATGCCCATCGGTCCATCGTAGACCATGAGAAACCAAGGGGAAATGCTCGCTCGGTCTACGCGGGTCCCCATGGACTATCGATCCACGCACTACGCATGGACCGCTTGAGGCGTATCGCGCGGGCCACGCAGTGCGCGCTCGCATGCCCAAGCTTGGGCCACGCGCTGCCACGCACGGTTGCGCCATCGTGGCCTCCATTGCTCTGATTTTGGTGCCATCTTCTATCGAGCATATCTCCTTCATCCGATCTCCATTTGGGCTGATCTTAGATTCATTGGACTTCGTTCGTCATCGCGGACCTCACTGTAGGCTCAATATGGATCGAATCTTAAGGCATCAAATCTTAACACATATACCATGAGGTGATACCACTCATCCAATTTAAGAAGACCAACATGTCAAGTACGATCTTCGAGGATATTCAAATTTTTCACTCAATATATTGCCGGCTTCCTCACTCCACGGGAGTAATTAAGGGCTGGATTATCTCGTCCACTATGGTATATTGAACAATCCTACAATCTCAGGATTGTATGATCTCACAGCTATTCAACCAACTATCCGACGACATTTTATATAAGTAACCAAAGCCCCGAGGATCAAGATAAGCCAAGCAATCCTCTCAGATAACTCATTACTATTTTTTTGTTCTCTGAATCTGACTTGAACGTCGGAGAGTCCTCACTGGAGCGAAATCTTTCAGTTTGGATTTATTTTGTAGGTCACTCCAGCGTTAGTATCCCTGTGCAAGGCTCCATCATCTTCTCTCCGATCTTGACCGAATCGAGTAGCAACAGATAGAGAAAGGGCATACTTTTGCATCATGCCACCAAAGAAAACTATCACTAGGCAATCTGCCACCTCTCGAACCGCCGCTAGTGCTGGAGAAAACTATGCATCGGCATCACAGCAACCGGCCCCTCCGCATGAAGGAGGGCTCATGTCCATTTTTCAGAAAGCCAAGTGAGCATGCGATGGCGCCCGCAAAGTTTCTTCACGGTGTTTCAACGATGCCTCTTTCAGAAATGAGGGAGCCCGTGCCAGTAGCGAGGCCCCCACGTCGCCATCACCACCAACATCGCCGCCTCCGTCGGCCGTGGAGATAAATGCGAATCAATTCAATGCTTCGGTCCGGTGAGTATACGCTTGATCATTGCGATCCAAATGATGTGGCGGGAGACACATCTTGCTCTCGTGCCTATGTCAACTTCGACCTCTATGGTACTGTCCCCACCACCTACTTGTAATGAAGGCGGAAAAGTCAATAAGATGAAGAAGGAGATACGAAAATTTTTAGATCCTCAAATTATTTTATTTTTTATATATATATTTTTAAAATTCTTGAGCAGGCTCAAACAAGGAAGGAGATCATGATACTCAAATAAAAATGAGACAATAAAAATTTTTTAATTTTTAAATTTAAAAATTAAATTTTTGGAAGGTTCCAAAAAAGAAAGGATATTGCAATACTCACGATTACATTATACTGAAATCCAACGCAAAAAAAAAAAAAGAAGACTCCTTCAAATTTTCGTAACTTAAGATCCTCCTGATAAAAAAATTTTGATTTATCATTCGATATTTTATTTCTTTTCTTGCTGACAGAGCTACAGAGCCGTGAGCATCCGAGCTGAGGATCATGAGCCAAAAAGAAGAAGAAGAAGAAGAAGAAGTGGAGAGCTCGAAGCTTCTCCGATAGAGCTCGATGCGCAATAATGCTCATCCCATCACTCCACAGTATGATATAACCCAAAAAGAAGGGTGAGAAAGAAAGTAAAGGGGTGCTGTCTTATTCCCCCCACGGGTTAGAAAAGCCGCCGAAGAATGGAGAATTGGGCACTTGCTGCCCAGGGTCGGTACCGCTGCCTACCCCATG
Organism: Elaeis guineensis; assembly: GCF_000442705.2. Lineage (NCBI taxonomy): Eukaryota > Viridiplantae > Streptophyta > Magnoliopsida > Arecales > Arecaceae > Elaeis > Elaeis guineensis. The sequence continues at coordinate 28,307,771 of NC_026002.2, forward strand.
TCCGGCGTCCGGCAACACCGGCTCCACCCGAGCTCTGGCTTCGTAAGAGCGGACGGTCGCAAAGCAGACCAATACCTCTCGTGCGCTTCTCCGACGATTTCAAGGCCAGATCGGCGGTCTCGGCTCTTCCCACGCGCATGTGCGCCTCCGACATCGAGCCCGACCAAGTCGGCGACCCTGAGCTCCTCCAGATCTGAACTGACGATTCCGGCCCTTCTGACCTCGTCGGATCCGAGCTTCTGAGGCCACGGCCATAAGGTTTTCTCCGCGCACGCCTCCAACCTCACCGAGGTCCGGACTTCCAAGGTGTCCCCTCGCTCGCGCCTCTCCTCTGTCGGCATCAACCTCACCAAGATCTGGACTTCCGAGCTCTCCCCGCTCGCACCTTTGAGTCAATGGCCATGTGGTGGCTGGATCTTGATCCCTCGATAGAAAAAAGAAGGCTTGAACCCTGTCTCCGATTCACCGTGGACAAGTCTCTCTACTCACGCCTCCCCCCATTGGCGCCAAGCTCACCGAATCATCTGAGGATCCGAGCTTCTCCGCTCGTGGCCCTGGAGCCTTTCCTTGTCGAAATTACCTATGGGTCTAATGCTTCCACTGGAGTTGATGACATCCTCCAGTGGTCCACCCTGCAAGCAAGCTCGGCATCCCACTGCACCAAGGACCTTGCTCCTACTTGTCCAACCAAGGCGGGTCCAGTCAGAATCCTGGACCCCATGTGTGACTCGGAGGCCTCCTGCATGCCGATCCCGCTAATCCCCCCGCCATCGCCTCTGCACTCGGAGGTGCGTGGGATGACGAGAGCTCCAGATCAGATGCAGCAGCGGGGCAAGTGAGGTTGGATCTTGTTGGAAAATATCCACCGACCGACCAACCGATGGCTGGAGAGACCGACCGACCGACCGACTGCCGTTCAGCCGACCGATCGATCGACGGGCGCCATCACTGGCCAATTAACGGCCCATAACCGACTGAGGATGTGTCGGTCGGGCATACTTTTCCTGTTTTCCCGACCGACTGAACCGGAGAGTCTGATGGCCGACTCACGTAAGACTCGCTGACCAACAAAGGGGTCCGAATCTCCACCCGACGCCACACAGCTGGCCACCGACCTAGAGTCGGTCGACTCCTCCGATCGCCGTACAGCCGCCAGAGCTTGTCAGTCCTGACAGTAACATGCGACACTGCCACCTAGGGGCATTATCCCGCCTAGGGCACTGTCAACCCTAGTGATTTGACAGTCCCACGGCGATATGACACTTTTACGGCGACTCTGACAGTCTACAGTGAGTTGACAATTCCTCAATTGCCCGCGTCATTAATGGCGGCGCCATACCATGCTCCACTATATAAATCGGGGAAGGCAACAGTGCAGGTGACCTCCACTTCGACTTCGAAACCACAGGCTTGCCCCCTCTCTCTCTCTCGATTGAGCTCTCTGTCTTTATTTCACTGTTGCCCAGTCTCCTTTCTGACTTGACCGTCGGAGGGTCCCCGCCGGAGCCGCCTCCGGTCAGTGTGGACTTTCCTTTTTGCAGGCGCTCGTTTCCCGACGATCAGGCGATGAGGGGATTGGCCGCAACAGGCCTCGTTCGCATATTTCTTGGCTCCGAGATCACAGGTGGTTGCCAAACTTTTCCCCGACAGGCCTTCTTATCGCAACATGATTTATGACATCAAAGGTCGGACCCATTGAGTCCGGAGCTAGCAACTGAAAAGACTTCGAAGACAAATTTTGTTGAGGATAACGATGAGCTCACCCTGTTCCTCCTCCACCCTCTATGGTTTGAGTCCTTTAGCTTACTTTTTATTTCATATTTTTGGCTTTCTACTGATATAACAACTGAGACGATGCTGAGATCATTCACGACAACTTCAAAAGCAATTTTTTTGCTTCTGAAGTCATAATTAGGATCTAATCGAGCTGAGATCCAACCAATCCAAGGCCAAAGCACATAGATTCAAGGTCAAAGCATATAGATTTAAGATAAAAAATTTATAAATTCGAACTAAAATTTACACATATGAGATAAAAGTATACAAGTCCGAGGTAAATCTGCAGATCTAAAATTTGAGGTGAGATTATGCAAATCCAAGATGTAGGCCAATCTGAAGTAAAAACAAGCCTAAACTGTGACAAATAATAAGAGTCAAGCAAAATCTAAAAGCTCCCAAACAGAACTCAGAAATCTTATGGTAAAAAGCTTTCAGACCTTATTGATTATCTTGCATTATTCTTTTTGAACAATAGGTCTTCAAACACTTAACCTGGAGTGCAGATTGATCCAAGACCACAACGATGATATGAGAACTATGTCATCAGAGAGATGACCTTTCAAAAAACTAGTCTTAAAGGGTCAACATCATCAGAGGGCTAATCTGAGCAAGCTAAAGAGAAACAAACTAGCTAAAATCAGATAATACTGATCTAATCACCTGTGATTTGACTGAAAAATCAAAAGACCTAGCTAAAGCTGTCACGTCCCAAATTCGGGACATAACACGGCCATGCTACCGAGGGATGGAGCCCACGATAACACGAAGTCAATCCATCATAATCATCTAAAATTCATCAAATAAAAAGATTCAATTTCATTATTCATCAAATAATTGAACCAATATTGGTTCAGAGCATCTAAATCCAAAAGCAAGTACCAATCCGAATCTCAATATTTATAACTACAAATCCGTGATTATAAAATAACTAAACTTCTGTTACCAAATTTTCAAGCTTGCTATGCAGATCTTCAAGCCTGGATTCCTTTTGCCGATCCTAATCTTATTCCTCTGTTCAAACAGAAAGAAAACAAAAAGAATATAAGCTACACTAGCCCAGTAAGTAGAACTTGCGCTTCCTTATTGGATCAAGCATAAGTTTTTTCATGATAATGCAATATTTAGAAAATAACAGATAATACAAAATAAAGTATTTCATAGAGCATATAATAAAACAAGTTATAAACTCATAATGCATGCATAAATCATGTATATTTCACAATCATGAATCGTAAATCATTTTCATCATGTATTCATATCATGTTTCAAAACATTGCTTACAGATATTCATACTAAGGTCACTATTATACCCGTGACAGGGCCATATTTCTTGTTGGGTATAAAATACCCTCAGCCGAAGTTCTCAACGGGATTAACCCTCGCGGGCCTCGTCCCCGACTCCGGCTGCAGACAGACCTTGTCCGGACTCCTACAGGAGCCGGGCTCCGTCCACAACTTCAGCTGCTGGTAAGCTCCGTCCGGATTCCTACGGGAGCCGGACTTCGCACCTGACTTTAATTGCAGGAAGACTCCGCCCGGACTCCTACGGGAGCCGGGCTCCGTCCCCAACTTCAACTGCAAGGAAGACTTCGCCCGGACTCCTACGGGAGCCGGGCTCCATCCCCAACTTCAACTGCAAGGAAGACTCCGTCCGGACTCCTACGGGAGCCGGGCTCCGTCCACAACTCCAACTGCTGGTAAGCTCCGCCCGGACTCCTACGGGAGCCGGGCTCCGTCCACAACTCCAACTGCTGGTAAGCGCCGCCCGGACTCCTACGGGAGCCGGGCTCCGTCCTCAACTCCAAATGCTGGTAAGCTCCGTCCGGACTCCTATGGGAGCTGGACTTCGCACCTGACTTTAATTGCAGGAAGACTCCGCTCGGACTCCTACGGGAGCCAGGCTCCGTCTCCAACTTCAACTGTAAGGAAGACTCCGCCCGAATTCCTACGGGAGTCGGGCTCCGTCCACAACTCCAACTGCTGGTAAGCTCCGTCCGGACTCCTACGGGAGCCGGACTTCGCACCTGACTTTAATTGCAGAAAGACTCCGCCCGGACTCCTACGGGAGCCGGGCTCCGTCCCCAACTTCAACTGCAAGGAAGACTCCGCTCGGACTCCTACGGGAGCCGGGCTCCGTCCACAACTCCAAGTGCTGGTAAGCTCCGTCCGGACTCCTATAGGAGCCGGACTTCGCACCTGACTTTAATTGCAGGAAGACTCCGCCCGGACTCCTACGGGAGCCGGGCTCCGTCCCCAACTTCAACTGCAAGGAAGACTCCGCCCGGACTCCTACGGGAGCCGGACTCCGTCCACAACTCCAACTGCTGGTAAGCGCCGTCTGGACTCCTACAGGAGCCGGGCTCCGTCCTCAACTCCAACTGCTGGTAAGCTCCGTCCGGACTCCTACGGGAGCCGGACTTCGCACCTGACTTTAATTGCAGGAAGACTCTGTCCAGACTCCTACGGGAGCCGGGCTCCGTCCCCAACTTCAACTGCAAGGAAGACCCCCCCGGACTCCTACGGGAGCCGGGCTCCGTCCACAACTCCAACTGCTGGTAAGCTCCGTCCGGACTCCTACGGGAGCCGGACTTCGCACCTGACTTTAATTGCAGGAAGACTCCGCCCGGACTCCTATGGGAGCCGGGCTCCATCCCCAACTTCAACTGCAAGGAAGACTCCGCCCGTACTCCTACGGGAGCCGGGCTCCGTCGAGTCCGGGCTCCATCCCCAACTTCAACTGCAAGGAAGACTCCGCCCGGACTCCTACGGGAGCCGGGCTCCGTCCACAACTCCAACTGCTGGTAAGCTCCGTCCGGACTCCTACGGGAGCCGGACTTCGCACCTGACTTTAATTGCAGGAAGACTCCGTCCGGACTCCTACGGGAGCCGGGCTCTGTCCCCAACTTCAACTGCAAGGAAGACTCCGCCCGGACTCTTACGGGAGCCGGGCTCCGTCCATAACTCCAACTGCTGGTAAGCGTCGCCCGGACTCCTACGGGAGCCGGGCTCCGTCCTCAACTCCAACTGCTGGTAAGCTCCGTCCGGACTCCTATGGGAGCCGGACTTCGCACCTGACTTTAATTACAGGAAGACTCCGCCTGGACTCCTACGGGAGCCGGACTCCGTCCCCAACTTCAACTGCAAGAAAGACTTCGCTCGGACTCCTACGGGAGCCGGGCTCTATCCACAACTCCAACTGCTGGTAAGCTCTGTCCGGACTCCTATGGGAGCCGGACTTCGCACCTGACTTTAATTGCAGGAAGACTCCGCCCGGACTCCTACGGGAGTCGGGCTCATCCCCAACTTCAACTGCAAGGAAGACTCCGCCCGGACTCCTACGGGAGCCGGGCTCTGTCCACAACTCCAACTGCTGGTAAGCTCCATCCGGACTCCTACGGGAGCCGGACTTCGCACCTGACTTTAATTGCAGGAAGACTCCGCCCGGACTCCTACGGGAGCCGGGCTCCGTCCCCAACTTCAACTGCAAGGAAGACTCCGTCCGGACTCCTACGGGAGCCGGGCTCTGTCCACAACTCCAACTGCTGGTAAGCGCCGCCCAGACTCCTACGGGAGCTGGGCTCCATCCTCAACTCCAACTGCTGGTAAGCTCCGTCCGGACTCCTACGGGAGCCGGACTTCGCACCTGACTTTAATTGCAGGAAGACTCCGCCCGGACTCCTACGGGAGCCGGGCTCTGTCCCCAACTTCAACTGCAAGGAAGACTCTGCCCGGACTCCTACGGAAGTCGGACTCCGTCCACAACTCCAACTGCTGGTAAGCTCCGTCCGGACTCCTACGGGAGCCGGACTTCACACCTGACTTTAATTGCAGGAAGACTCCGCCCGGACTCCTACGGGAGCCGGGCTCCATCCCCAACTTCAACTGCAAGGAAGACTCCGCCCGGACTCCTACGGGAGTCGGGCTCCGTCCACAACTCCAACTGCTGGTAAGCTCCGTCCGGACTCCTACGGGAGCCGGACTTCGCACCTGACTTTAATTGCAGGAAGACTCCGCCCGGACTCCTACGGGAGCCGGGCTCCGTCCCCAACTTCAACTGCAAGGAAGACTCCGCCCGGACTCCTACGGGAGCCGGGCTCCGTCCACAACTCCAACTGCTGGTAAGCACCGCCCGGACTCCTACGGAGCCGGGCTCCGTCCTCAACTTCAACTGCTGGTGAGCTCCGTCCGGACTCCTACGGGAGCCGGACTTCGCACCTGACTTTAATTGCAGGAAGACTCCGCCCGGACTCCTACGGGAGCCGGGCTCCGTCCACAACTCCAACTGCTGGTAAGCGCCGTCCGGACTCCTACAGAGGCCGGGCTCCGTCACCAACTTCAACTGCTGGTAAGCTTTGTCCGGACTCCTACGGGAGCCAGATTTCGCCCCTGACTTCAACTGCGAGGATGACTCCGCCTGGACCCCTACGGGAGCCGGGCCTCGTCCCTAACTTCGGCTGAAGGAAGACTTCGTCCGGACTCTTACGGGAGTCGGACTTCGGGCTCCTCTCAAATGGATAGCTAACGACCCCTCTCCGCCAGACACTCCAGCCGAACTTCAGCCGACAGGCCTGCACTCCCTGGCGGGTCGCAGTAATGGCCACGACTCTGCTCCACTTCCTACGACGAATTCCGTACAGCTCCATCACTCTCTGGCAGACCGCTATGATGCCCACGATCCTGCTCCACTTCCTGCAACGGATACCGCGCAATTCTTCCATCCTCTGGCAAGTCGCGACAACGGACGCCGCTCCACTCCCCGTGACAGGCTCCACGTGGCGTGTCTCGGTGATAGCCATGATTTCACCCCACTACTCTTCGCAACAAACTCCCTCTGACTCTGGACAGCCCACTGCCAGACGGTTACAGACACTGCTATCAGTCTGTTGCTCCCTCGGCCTATAAAAGGGGGACCCCAGATACGTTATTCTCTAAGCTCTCATTTTTACCTAGAAACTCTGCTAAAATTTCCGTTCGAGCACTCCATTCTTGTTGAGGCAGAGAACTGACTTGAGCGTCGGAGGATCTTGTCGGAGCAACCCCACATCCGGTTTAGACTTCTTTTGCAGGTCCCGGCGACGACCGCGACTCCAGCTTCTCCAGCGTAAGCAGATTTTTGCACCAACATTTCTTAATCGACAGAGTTTTTAATTCATGTGCCAACTTTATACCCACTGACAGGGCCATGTTTCGTGTGGATGCTAGCTCCGGATGTCGACCTTCCCGAAGGAATTCATTCATAGCCATCTGAGAGTTTTTTTGAAATCATTATATCTTTTTCTTAAAACATACATATACATAGATGGAAAATAATAAAATTTCATGATTCATAATCATGCAACTTTTTATAAAATACATTCATGCAATCAATGCTCATAATAAAATATATTTTTTCATATCATATATGCTGATCTCTATTTATAAAAAAATATGACTTTATCAATAAGAGATCATATGCATGAAAATTATGAAGATTTAAAAATAAATAAGAAGTGTAAGATCCACTTACATCATTCATCTTATATCTTCAGACTTCATTAGAAGAATCAGCTAATCCTATTTAAAATATCAAATCATCGTCAATTTCTATTTCATGAATATAATAAAATTAAATCATAAGGAAAGAGGATTGTTGACCGGATGTGTCGGACCATCCAGATACCAGGACAATTCAGGATCTCTGATCTGAGGGTCAGATTCAAGTGACTTGATCAAAAAATTGTGAAGTACAGATTTATATCAAGATCAATCAATAGAGTTCATTAATAATGAATTTGAAAGATACTTGATATAATCAAATGAGGTTGACATACAGCACGGATATCAAAGCAACTTTGGATCATCTTGTTAGAGTTAATATGAGCCCCTAAAAGATGAAGGCATGACTCGGTACAGAATTTATAGACCTTCTTAGAGAGAGAAAGTCAATCATGAGAGAGAAAGTAGAGAGAGAAAGTGGAGAGAGAATCTTCGTATCTTTCAAAAGTGGCAATCATGATTGAGATCATCAGAGGTCATATCAAGGTGACTTAATATGGATTAACCATGATTGATGTTATCAATTTCGAATAAGGATCGGATCGGGATCCAATTCTGCATGAGTTTCGGAGCAATTTCAGGTCATCATATTTTCATCTCAAGTTTATCCTAGGATCTATGATGCAATCAGAGAGAGAGTGATCCTAGAGAGATAAAATCCATAAAAAGAGATAAAAAAATCTAAAGAGAGAAAATAGAAAAAAAATTTAGAGAGAGAAAATAGAGAGAGAAGGTAGAGAGAAGAAGTACAATTCTAGAGAGAGAAAGACTTAAGAGAGAGATGAGAGAAACTTTCTCTCATGTGTATTTTATTATTATTATATATATATATATTTCTTTTATTTTCTTTTTCTTTTCTTTTTATTATTATTATTATTATTATATATATATATATTTTTTCTTTTCTTTTCTTCTTCTTCTTTCTTTCCTTTTATTCTTTCTCTTCCCAGTCAAACAGAGGAGGGATCGAGGGAAGGGGGCTCGATGGCTCGGGCTCCGACGAAGGGCGGCAGCATGACCGGAGGTCCGACGATAGGAGAAAGTGACAGTGGAGCCAAAGATGGCCGGCGATGAGGTTCAGCCGGTAGAGATCAGAAAGCAAACGGGAAATAAGAGACTCGTCCCTTTTCCTCTTATTTTTCAATCATTGGCCGGTCACCGGCGGCCAAGGCCTCTCGAAAAAGCAAGATCGGAAGATCATGAAAATGTTACATCGGTGTGGCACCACGGACGATGGCACTGGTGGTCGGAAAAGAGGATGAAATGCTCAGCCGAACAGGGGAAGAACAGGGCCACCCCTATTCATAAATTTTTCGTCGATCCCGACGGTCGGTGAGGGTGTGCAAGGCCATGGAAAGAAGGGAAAGGAAGAGAGGAAGAAGGAGAAGAGCTTACCTCAAGCTTCAGCAGCGTCGTCGGCTTCAATTTCCGACGAGCACGATTACGGAGAGGCCATAGCTTTAATGGCCGAATCGAGGAGAAAGTGAGGAAGAAAGGCTGGTGGAGGTTCCTAGGGAAGGGGGAGAACTATTTATAGAGAGCCCTAGGGCCCCGATGGTCATAGGACTCCCATTCCAATCGAGATTCGTCAGAGAAGAAGACTCCTATCGGGAGTTTTCTTCCCGTTTCCCCCCTTTTTTTTTGGTTTTGTTTTGGGCTTAGTGGGCTTTAGGCCCAACGGGCCGGATTATCATATTTTAAAATGTCACGCTCCAAATCCAGAACATAACATGGCCATGCTACCGAGGAATGGAGCCTACGATAACACGAAGCCAATCCATCATAATCATCTAAAATCCATCAAATAAAAAGATTCAATTCTATTATTCATCCAATAATCGAACCAATATTGGTTCAGAGCATCTAAATCCAAAAGCAAGTACCAACCCGAATCTCAATATTTATAACTACAAATTCGTGATTATAAAATAACTAAACTTTTGCTACCAAATTTTCAAGCTTGCTATGCAGATCTTCAAGCCTGGATTCCTTTTGCCGATCCTAACATTATTTTTCTATTCAAACAGAAAGAAAATAAAAAGAATATGAGCTACACTAACCCAGTAAGTAAAACTTGCGCTTCCTTATCGGATCAAGCATAAGTTTTTCATGATAATACAATATTTAAAAAATAACAAATAATACAAAATAAAGTATTTCATAGAGCATATAATAAAACAAGTTATAAACTCATCATGCATGCATAAATCATGTATATTTCACAATCATGAATCGTAAATTATTTTCATTATGTATTCATGTCATGTTTCAAAATATTGCTCACAGATATTCGTGCTAAAGTTACTATTATACTCGTGATAGGGTCATGTTTCTTAATCGACAGAGTTCTTAATTCATGTGCCAACTTTATATCCGCTGGCAGGGCTATGTTTCATGTGGATGCTAGCTCCGGATGTCGACCTTCCCGAAGAGATTTATTCATAGCCATCTGAGAGTCTTTTTGAAATCATTATATCTTTTTCTTAAAACATACATATACATAGATGGAAAACAATAAAATTTCATGATTCATAATCATTCAACTTTTTATAAAATACATTCATGCAATCAATGCTCATAATAAAACATGCTTTTTCATATCACATATGCTGATCCCTATTTTATGAAAAAATATGACTTCATCAATAAGAGATCATATGCATGAAAATCATGGAGATTTAACATAAATAAGGAGCGTAAGATCCACTTACATCATTCATCTTAGATCTTCAGACTTCGTTAGAAGAATCAGCTAATTCTATTTAAAATATCAAATCATCGTCAATTTCTATTTCATGAATATAATAAGATTAAATCATAAGAAAAGAAGACTGTTGACCGGATGTCGGACCATCCAGATACCAGGACAATTCAGGATCTTTGATCTGATGGTCAGATTCAAGTGACTTGATCAAGAAATTGTGAAGCACAGATTAGATCAAGACAATCAATAGAGTTCATTAATAATGAATTTGAAAGATACTGGATATAATCAAATGAGATTGACATATAGCACAGATATCAAAGCAACTTTCGATTATCTTGTTAGAGTCAATATGAGCCCCTAAAAGATGAAAGCATGACTCGGTACAGGATTCATAGACCTTCTTAGAGAAAGAAAGTCAATCATGAGAGAGAAAGTAGAGAGAGAAAGTGGAGAGAGAATCTTCGTATCCTTCAAAAGGGACCTCCGAAAGGTTAACTTATAAGATCCTCGATCTTCAATCGATGATAAATTCTCGATGACTTAGAGGCAGAGCTAACTTATAAGACCACTGTAGAGTCCAAATCACACAAGAAGCGGTGGAAGACCCAAAGGGACCTCCGAAGGGCTAACTTATAAGACCCTCGATCTTCAATCAACGATAAGTCCTCGACGATTTAGAGGCGGAGCTAACTTATAAGACCCCATTAGAGCTCCAGTTGTGCGAGAAGCGGAGGAAGATCCAAAGGGACCTCCGGAGGGCTAATCGCAAGGACCCTCAATCTGCAAAGATGAAGACGAGAAGTGCACAAGATGCCGCTCATAAGATGAGCCGAGCATACGCTGCGTCTCGCGTGAAGATGAGAAGTGCTCACACTGCCTACGCATGAAGACGAAAAGTGCACACGTTGCCTCTCGCGTGAAGATAAGCTGAGCACAAAATGCCACTTGCATGAAGACATATGCTGCTCACAAGATGAGGAGTGCATAAAATATCGTTTGCGTGAAGAGCAGAGAAAAGATGGATGTCCTTAGGCCCGATGCATCATATCAGCAGTACTCTTTTCACTTGATTCTTAAACTTAGGAGTAGGGGACAGTGTTACGGTGGTATCATGAATGCCTTGGATTCATATCCGGGATGTAGATTTGGAGGCATGCTAAACTATATCCTAATATGAGTTGAGCTATTCTTCTATACTTAGCCATCTTCATGCCATGGCAGCCATCCATACCATGTAAAAAGGCCAAAAACAATAATATCCCTATATGAAAAGTATATGAAGGCTAATATCCCTCATACTCTCAGCTTCTGATTGACAGCTATGCTATTAAGAGGTGAGACCCTCATGTACTATGAGGTGACACCACTCATCCAATTTAAGAAGGTCAATAGGTCAAGCATGATGTTCAAGGATATTCAAATCTCCCACTCAATATATTATCAGTAACGGCCTCTTCACTCTATGGGAGCAATTAAGGGCTGGATTATCATGCCCACTATAGCATGTTGAACGACCCCGTAATCTCGAGATTGCATGATCTCACAGCTGTTCAACCAACAGTTAGACAATATTTTATATAAGCAACCAAAGCTCCGAGGATCAAGGTAAGCCAAGCAATCCCTCTCAGAGAATTCATTGTTGGTTCTTTGTTCTCTGAATCTGATTTGAACATCGGAGGATCCACATCGGAGTGAAATTCTTCGATTTGAATTATTATGCAGGTCACTCCAACATTAGCATTCCTATGTGAGGCTCCATTGCTTTCTTTTCGATCTCAACCAAATCGACCAGCAATATAAACTAATTGCCACTTCACGTGTGTGCGTTGAGTCCATCGTGTTTTTGGTGCTGTCAGGTGTGTAACTATGATGTATTCTATATATCATGGACCAATCTACTTACAAAGGCAATAGATAAATTGTGAGCGCATCCATGAGAGCCATCAGTAGTCATCAATGCATTAATCGAGTACCTCAGCGCATGCAGTACAGCGATCTAATTACTCTCAACCATTTTGTTGTTAACACTAAAATGCATGCATCCTTGCATGTGCTAGGATCACAGGCTGACCCCGGTGTTTCTATTTGGGTTCTAAAGATGCTAGAATTTAAATGAGGAGAATAGGACGTCAACGCTTCCATGAAGAGAGCATGCACTGTGAAGATTCATATGAGCGTACGTTTAGTCTCATATATTAGCAATGCATCGAGTATATTTTGAATGGTTACTGTTAGAACAGATGTATATGAAGACATATTTGGCTTAGAGGCGTGGAGGAATTATTTTCTTTGGATCTATTTAGTTAGGATATGTGATTACGAGGTAACCTGATAATTTTTAAAAATTATTTATATAAAAAAATGATTACAAAAAAAATAATTTTTATATTTTGTTGATAGAAAAATGATATTAGAAAAAAATTATTACGTTTTGTTGGAGATAATTATATATAAGAATATAATCAAATTTATAAATATACTATTCAATATAAAATAATTAATTTTTAAATATTAAGATAGTAATGTTATCTCCAATTAGTTTTATATAATGATTATAATTACATAGCTCTTTGCATAATATTATTTTCATTTTAATTTTTTTATAAAAATTTTTTATTGAATGAATTTAAAAAATATCAGAATAAATTTAATAATTATATATATAGTTTTATTGAGAGTATTTTTATCAAGTATGAATTGCAACCATATATGTAGTTTTATTGGGAGTATTTTTATCAAGTATGAATTACCACAACTCGAAAATTTATCAAATACCAATTTTTCTATGATATTTATTTTACCTTCTCTCTTTGAAAAAAAAATATAGAGTCCACTAAATTTTTTTACTATCTTTCTTCCACTTTTCATACCAAATATGATAATCTGATATGAAATTCATTTTTTCATATCAGATTATCTCCAATCAAATGAATCCTTAAAGATATTATTTTTTTACTAAGAAAGAACAAGAACACCTATAGGATACAATTAAGCCTTTAAATTTTTTTAAAAATTTGAAGAAAAAATTAAGACAGGGCAAGAGTTACTAATTTGAAGAAAAAAAAATTAAAGCATAATCTTTTCTGTGTCCGTCTTGAAACATTTATATAGGACATAAACAGTCACGAGTTTAAAAATCATAATTGATTTTTTTGATTTTAAAAATCAAAAAATAAGCAACTTTATCAGACAAATTCAAATGCCAAGTGCCACCATTGGATAATTAAATATATACATTTATATGGACTCAAATAAATATGATTTTTATTAAATTATACTCACACTTAAAGTCTATGCTTAAAAACTCTTTCACAGATCTAATTTTTTTCGATATGAGATTATTCTTTCTCTCAACATTACAATCTACACTAATAGGTATAATGTACGCTAACGGTGACCGTGTGAGTAATTGCATGTGGTATGGGATAAAGATTAGAGAATAATGTGGTAACATTCTAGCCCCCATCCGCCGGGTCTGCTTGGATTCACCCACCCACCCTCAGTGGCATGGAACCGGATCGGTTAAACCCACTCGCTCGGAGTCTGATCCGCTTTCCCGCATCCGTTACTCCATCACGTGCGTGGCACCGTTGACGAACTGGCGACAACCGACCAGGGGCAATTCGGCCATATAGTCTCCGTAGTCTCCCCGTTTTCGAAGCAACTTGCCTCTGGCTCTCTCTCTCTCTCTCTCTCTCTCCGAGAGCCTAAACTAAAATGCTAAATCCCCTCCTCTCGGAACGGACGGACACCGTAATTCCCATCCCCATGCCCATCGTCTGACGCCCGTTGAGTGGCAGTCTGTTCCTCGGCGAGCAAGAGAGATGCCGCGGAGGGTGGCCCCCGATTCCTATTCGGCCGCCGGCGGCGACGCGGAGCGGCAGGACCTCCACCAGCTCTCCTCGGCGATCTGCAACGGCGAGGACCTGGGCCCCTTCGTCCGCAAGGCGTTCGCCTCCGGCCGGCCGGAGTCCCTCCTCCACTCCCTTCGCCACTTCGCCCGCTCCAAAGAATCCGAGATCGAGGAGGTCTGCAAGGCCCACTACCAGGACTTCATCCGCGCCGTCGACGACCTCCGCTCCCTCCTCTCCGACGTGGACTCCCTCAAATCCGCCCTCTCCGACTCCAACGCCGCCCTCCAGTCCGCCGCCGGCCCCCTCCTGTCCTCCCTCGATGCTTATTTAGAAGCGCGCGCCGTCGCTCGCAACCTCTCCGCCGCCCTCGCCGCCACCCGCCTCTGCGTTCGCGTCCTCGAGCTCCTCGCCCGCGCCAACGCCCACCTCGCCGCCGACGACCTCTACCTCGCTCTCCGCCCCGTCGACGCCGTCGAGCGCGACTTCCTCGACGCCGCCCCCCACCCCACCATACGCCGCATGCTCCTCCACCTCATCCCCGCCATCCGCTCCCACGCCGAGCGCAAGATCGCCAAGGAGTTCTCCGATTGGATGGTCCAGATCCGCGTCGCCAGCCGCCACCTCGGCCAGGTCGCCATCGGCCGCGCCTCCGCCGCCCGCCAGCGCGAGGAGGAGCTCCGCATCAGGCAGCGCCAGGCCGAGGAGCAGTCCCGCCTCTCTCTCCGCGACGCCAACTCCTCATCCATCTATTCCCTCGAAGAAGACGACGACTCCGACGACCTTGCCGCCGCCATCGCCGCCGCAAGCGGCAGCGGCGCTGCTGTCGACGGCATTTTAGGTTTCGATCTCACCCCGCTCTACCGCGCCTACCACATCCACCAGACCCTCGGCCTTCAAGATCGATTCAAGCAGTACTACTTCGAGAACCGCAAGCTCCAGCTCACCTCTGACTTCCAAGTCTCCTCCATGACCCCATTTCTCGAATCACACCAGACCTTCTTCGCCCAGATCGCTGGATTCTTCATCGTCGAGGACCGGATCCTGCGAACTGGCGGCGGATTGATCTCCCGGTCCGATGTCGACGCTCTCTGGGAGACTGCAATCGCCAAGATGGTCTCTGTCCTCGAGGATCAGTTCTCCCGGATGCAGACCGCCAACCACTTGCTCTTGATCAAGGATTATGTGAGCCTCCTCGGCGTTACTCTCCGGCGATATGGCTACACCGTCGATCCGCTCCTTGACGTTCTGTCGACGCACCGGGACAAGTACCATGACCTCCTACTATCCGACTGCCGCCGCCAGGTGTCCGAGGCCCTCGCGGCCGACAAATTCGAGCAGATGCTCATGAAGAAGGAGTATGAGTACTCGATGAACGTTCTGTCATTCCAGATTCAGACCTCCGACATCACCCCTGCATTCCCTTATGTCGCTCCATTCTCATCCACTGTCCCTGACCTCTGTCGAATCGTCCGGTCGTTCATCGAGGACTCGGTCAGTTTCATGTCACATGGTGGCCAGCTTGATTTCTACCCTATTGTCAAGAAGTATCTCGACCGCCTTCTTGGGGAGGTTGTCGATGGTGCCATCCTGCGCCTTGTTGAGGCTGGAGGCCTCGGTGTGTCCCAGGCCATGCAGGTAGCTGCCAACATGGCTGTGATGGAGCGGGCCTGTGACTTCTTCTTCCGCCATGCTGCACAGCTCTCTGGCATCCCCCTCCGCATTGCCGAGAGGGGGAGGAGGGAGTTCCCATTGAAAAGGTCTCGGGATGCGGCCGAGGAGCTTTTGCTGCGCTTGCTCCAGGCCAAGCTTGATGATTTTATGATCTTGACAGACACTGTGAGTTGGATGGCTGACGACCCGCCACCAAACGGGAATGAGTATGCAAATGAGGTAATTATATACCTTGAGACATTGGTCTCCACTGCACAGCAGATACTGCCCATCCAAGTCCTCCGGCGGGTGCTTCATGGGGTCCTCACCCATGTATCTGAAAAGATTGTGGGGCTTTTCCTTAGTGATTCGGTCAAGAGGTTTAATGCAAATGCTGTGACAGGGATAGATGCTGACTTGAGGCTCTTTGAATCATTTGCTGATAACCAATCCCATTTGTTTGGAGATACTGAGGACCTGGGTGCAAATGAACTGAAAATGGCTTTGGTGGAAGCAAGGCAATTGGTTAATTTGCTCATGAGCAACCACCCAGAGAATTTCCTGAACCCAGTGATCCGGGAGAAGAGTTACAATAAGCTGGACTACAAGAAGGTAGCCACAATATCTGAGAAGTTCAGAGATTCATCAGATAGGCTGTTCTCCACATTTGGTACAAGGGGTTCGAAACAGAATCCAAAGAAGAAATCATTGGATGCCTTGATAAAGAGGCTCAAGGATGTGAGCTGAAGCAGCTGCTTCAATATAGTAAGGAGCATCTCTTTCGCCTTATTATGGTAAATCTTGTGATTTAGAGTGTGTTTGTTATCTACTTATTGTCAATCACTAACTTTAATTGTCAATACTCTCCATATTACTGCCTTCTAGTTCTACTTTTTGTGATGCTAGACACCTAGTGTGTGCTTGGAAATTGTGTTCTTACCTATTTTATTATATTCAGTTTGTCATTTTATATGCATTGAGAACTACTTATTTCTTTTGTTTATATGGAGCTTGTAATAATCAAAAAAGTTGTAGGATGAAGAGACATTCTTTTAATTCAAATTTCCCTTGGACCTTCTTGTTGCTTATGCTATTAAACTTGTTATGTCAATTTCTTACAATGTGACTATCTTCTACATGTCATCTTTTCACAAAGATAAATTAAAAAAATCATGATTACTTCGTATTGTTTTTCTTGGGTCTTATGCGTTAAATGATTCATTCCTTTATTTGGTCTTAGTCTTAACTTGTAGATGTTTTGTTTATCCTTCCCAGTTTGCTTAACAAGGTGAAGTATATAAACTAAATCATTGCCCACTATCATGTGGGTTTTTTGATGCAATCTATAGTTAGATAGTGGTCTAAGATTAGGGAGCTCAATTTCAAGGATTCTTCATGCTATTTTGCTTTTCTTAGGCTTAGAGAGTTCTATAATGAATCTCGGATATCTAATATATATAATATAAAACGGAGGCCTCTCAACGGAGAGGCTTCCACATGACACGTGGCAGCTCTTATTTAAGCTGATAAAATGACCTAGAACAGTTAGCACATTTATTTAATATACAAACTAGGTTAAGGCATTTAATGTCTAACAAGCTGACTAGATATTCTTGAGAATAATCTAAAAGAGCGACTTGACATGCTTAATTATAAATTATGGTTAACCCACTAATTTTAAATTTTACTTTATTGCTCTATTATAGCATCCAAAAATATAATTTTAATATTTTACTAGAAACACTGCAATACATGGTTAAATAGACTCGAGGAGAGCGAAGGAGGGGGGTTGGCCTACGTTCAATGAATCAGGATGGAGTGAACTAGAAATTTTTTTGAATCTATTTGTCCCTCTCATCGGAGGTTTTGCTGGTGGTGGTGTCCTTTGTTTCTTTTTCTTTTTTTTTGGGTATGAATGTCCTTTGTTTTTTTCGTCAAACCACAATAAGGATAGATGAGTCCACGATGACCACCGCGCACTTAGGTGTTCTTTTTGGCTTCGCCATCTTCGGCGGTAATGTTCGGATGGTGGTCGGCGGCGAAATCAGATGAGCTGCAGACGATTCGGAGTCGGTAGGCGTGCACGTGACCACGTCGACGATGGAAGTCAGGCTCGAAGAGGACAGTCCTCAAGAGGGCAGAGTAGCCACCGGATCCACCCTCGCAGCCGCCGTCGTCGTTGAAGGGGGTACCGGGGTAGGGCAGTGGCCGTCATTCACCGATGCGGAGATGCCACCATGGTCTGCAATCCACGAAGGCAAATAGAATCTTCCTCCCCTTATCTATTGCTTAAAGAAAGAGAATGAAACTGAGATTTATTGGAGGAGGGGGGATAGAGAGAGAGAGTTAGGAGAGGCAAGGAAGAAGAGAAGGGAGAGAGAAAGGAAGGAGAATAAGTCTGGGAGAATGGTGAGGATTTTTGGGATATGTAGTTGGCTTTCTAAGAGAAATTCTCAATCTTTTTTCTCTTTTTTTAGTTTTCTTAATTTGATTTGTTTAAGAAAGCATTGTCTTCTTCTGATATATTTATATCTAAAATGCTCGACATATTATATTAGTCTCCCTCACTTTTTATGCATTGTTTTTCCCCCTTTCCTCCACTCTACTCCCTATGTCCTCTTTCCTTCCATCCCTTCCGTCTCTCAATCTTATCAATGGTTGTGTCGACCGACGATTGATCATACTTTTTCTTTGGAGTAAGTCTTTAATGATGACTGAAAATTCAATAAAATAAAAAATTATATAATAATTAAATATATATTATTTTTATTGATACGACTATGAAGAAAAGAAATATACGTGGGATGCAAATAGGTGGTCATGCTTTGCTTAATGATAAGGATTCTAGAACAATTGATGCTGAAAATGTTGATTCAAGAAATGATTTCTTTATCAGTAAAAGACAAAAATGATTATTTTACTTCTTATTATTATGTTATTTAAATATTTTGTGTTGGATTTTTAATTTATAAAAATATTATTTGAAGAAATAAATACATGCCGTGCATCGCACGGGGTTCTAAGCTAGTGTTTTTTTATTCCTATGTTTAGTTGGCTTGGCTTGCAGCTGACTTGAGTTGGGATTAGCATAAGCATAATTCATACATGACTTTTTTTTTTTGGATCATGATTTTAGACCTGGACCCAACCCATTGAATGCAACCAATGCATTTAGGTTTGTGCCAGATTTGCTTTAGGTTTAGGTCCAATGCATGATTTTTTTTTTTTTAGGAAAAAAAGTGCACCATTGATTATATCATTGAAAGAGAAAATAATCGTGACATGACATGAGTAACAAGCCAAAGATTTTTAAAAATGTCTTAATGTGGATTTACAACTAATATAGTTCGACGTATATCGAACCTTCTAGCTGCAAATGAATACCCTCACTCTCCACTGCAAATCTGAATATAGCTAGTAGGCAAATGATGGAGGGTTTAGGGATTTTAAAACTATGGCTTTTCAGGTTGAGTCAGACTGGGGTGGGCTGGAAAAGTCTAGATTGGATAGGAAAAGATGTGACCTAAATTCAACCCATTTTGGGAACAGGCCACCTTTGTTCCCTAGACATGAGCCACAGGTTGGTCTGGGCCTAAGCAGGTTGGGATTGGTTTAGTTCGCATGTTTAACTGGCCCATATGCAACCATACCTTTGTGTGTGTGTGTGTGTGCACCCTTCTTATTTTGTGTGTGTGTGTGTGTGTTTTTATGGGACAGGGGGTATTGAGATTGTATGTCAATTATTCTGCCTTTTTGTTTGAGCTAAATTCGTTTCAGTAATTTTAGGGAAGATGTGCTGAAGTAAATTTAGGAGATGGAGAGGGCCTACAAAATTTGAGCATTCTTGGACTTTTAAGGAGTGTGGCGAGTGAATTTCGAGATTGTGGATGTTGAGTGATGACAACTAGAGAAAATTAGCTGAATATTTGGAACATCTTGTCACTTGAAGTGAAGCCTTTGAACTTGAATATTTGGAAGCATAGGATTGGAGTAAGGCCTGTAACATGTAGAGCCATCAGAATTTCCATCAAGGATGGGGCAGATACTTCACTTTGAAGTGCTTCTTGGCTAAAGGATGAGCCAGTTATTCAAACTTTTGGATGCGACTTACTGGCAACTTGATGAAGAAGATACTAAACTTATACAAATTGTTAGCAGTCAAAGGAACTTGCCACCTCCCTCTCCTAGAGCAATGGAGGAAATAGGGGAACTCGTAAGTTACAAAGATCCCCTTATTGGAGATTGCTGTACAAGGTGTATTGGATGCTTGATACTTCTCGGTGATACTCCCACAAATGTGCTGGGAATTAATCAGATGTAGAAGGGAGGAGTGCATCTGGAGTTAGTTCATTTGTGCAAAACTTACTGTGCCTGAAAGTGCTGCTCCTTCCTGAAGATGATGCAGGGGAAGTGGGCTACATAGGATTTAAATAGTAGGTTAAGCAGTTGGCTTCTATGTGTGTTCTCTGTTGAAACAAAATGGACTGAGTCAGCTTTCCTTTTCCTATTTCTGCTCTTCCTTTTGAGGATCAGTATGAGAAGTCGTCATACTTGTTATTTGAGAAGCAAGTTGATTGCTTTCAAGAACTTCTTTAAAAGGGATACAAATATAGTTCAGGTCGCTAGTTTTGCTATATGTCCACTAATTTGGCATCTATAGATTGAGAGAAATGGTCACATCTTTAAGGGGAGAGAATCAGAAAAAGTAAATAGTCGAATGGTCAATTGGATTTCTCCTTCCAAAACAAAATTGAAAAAAAAAAAAAAAAAAAGAAAAGAAAAAAGAGAGGCCTGGGTAGAAAGACCAAGTAATTTCTGTGCCATTGTAAGCTGGCTTTCAAGGATGGTAAGCTGATGGTTGATGAGTGAAGGTGGCCAAAGGCACAATGGCATTGTTTGGGGGGCTTATTTAGGAGGAAGTTTAAGGGGTCCAGATAAACTTACCATCAGCTTGTTCTCTGTTAATCTTGGAGATTGTGTTTCATATTTCTTATGAATGATCTTTTGTACGTCTTGGGTCAGAAGTTTTATACAAGTGAATGATAATCCTTTTGAATTGTTGGAAAGAAAAATTTAAGTTAGAACTATATTATAGCACCTAGTTATTGCAACTAAGGTGATGGTGCATTATCTTTTAGTGGGTGCATAGAAGACTCTAATGGGCCTTGGTGATGAGGGTCTTTTTTCCTTTCCTTTTCTTTGAAGGGTGAGGATGGACCTAATAAATCCTTGATGGGAGTTTCGAGGGAAGATAAAAAGCTTCATTATTAGTGAATGTCTTCTTTTATAGGAAAAATGGTGAACATTGTTGTTTGTGGTGACTTATGGTTATTGGAATGAGGCATAATAGTTATTATTGTAGAAGGCAGATATTTTTAATTGGTGTGCTTGGGGATAAATTCTTCCTTCGGTTCTTAATAATAAAGTATCATGACTATGATCATAGGATTTCTGATATATTTTTATTGGAACCTCCACTCTGATATTCTCCTAATTTGTAATAGAATTGTTATTACATAAATTCACTAACTTGTTTCATGACAATATAAACTTGATTTTTTTCTTGTGATTAAGGATTGATATCAAGAAGAACCGTGCTAATTGAGTTCATGTCAATGACTAGCACATGAGACTTGGAATTTTGCCTTGACATGTAAGAATGTGAACTTTATTTTATTTGCTTGATTTTTCTGACAATAGCTGGAACTAGATTATTTAACTGTAGATTGCTTTAGGTTGCTTTAAGTAAGTAATTATTATGCATAGGATGCTAAGAGCTCTTTAGGCTTACTTGGTTACCAAACTAAGAACAATTTTTGGAACAACATGAACTTCTAGTAGAACCATTTTTAGATTGATGTAAAGTGAAAAACACATTGGCGAGAAGGATAGTAAAATATAATGTTTTCCTAGGGCAAAACTCTCATGGTTTATCCACTTTAAGTGAGTTGTTGTGATTGAATTATAACCAAAGCATTAATTTAGTTAGAAAAATAGTATGGACCAAGGTTTGCCGTGTTGGTTGGTATTGTACTAGGCATACTGTACCATATTGATATCAAATTGATGCACTATTTCATACTATACCGACACTCGGTGTGCTATCTCGTGCTGTACCAAACCATATACCGACACTATAATAGGATGGTATCGGTATATGAGGCCTAGTAACAAGATAGAAAACCTTGGTGCTATGGACATTTGATCAAGACGATTTGGACTTTTGAAGTTTATTATTAAAGCCTTTCTTGGGAAGTGGTTTTGGAGGTTTGGATCAATGCTACATGGATGCATAGTATGTGTTCAAGTGTCTGACCTGTTGATAGGAGGAGGAGGAGGAGGAAAGGGGGAGGGGGAGAGAGAGAGAGAGAGAGTTGAGGAATGTCTGCATAACATGGGTTTGGATTAGAAAAAGGAAGGGTGGCTTTATGGCTGAGAAGGTAGGTGGGAGTTTGGCTTAGAAAGGTGGCTTCAGGGTTTCATTTATTGTGTTATGTAATTGGGAATACCTAACTACCGACTGCATATGGTATTTTAAGTTAAGCTCACAGAAAGTTAAGGTTTTGAAATTATGCATGTTGATCTATACATGCCTCCCTCCCCTCAAAATGCATGTACAAAAAGAATAAAGAAGAGAGAGAGAGAGAGAGAGAGGAAATGATCCATTAGTTTGAAAACAGCTTTTATGTTTCCTCCATCTTCGTTCCTATTTGCCACTTACTGACATTATATAGATTGCACCTTCTAAATTTGGAAGTATCTAGAATATGAGTCTTATACTAAATTACTAGATATCACTATTTTGTTGGCTTTGTTAAAGGTGCTTCTCCTGCCGACTAGAATAGGCTCAACTAAATGAATTTTGTTATCAAGAGGTGGATATGAACTAGGGCTTGAAGAAGTCAACCTAGACCCATCAACCTGCCCTCAGAAAACTGGGCTCAGGTCAATCCATTGTTGATCCAACTGGACTTGGAATGACGTGGACCCAACTTAGCCAAAATACTGGCCTGTTCAGTTTGGGCACTGTGGTTCTGGACCTGGAGGGTTGACTTTCTGAGTTTGCCAGAATGTATATTGTACTGGGTAGAAGATTTAGAAT
Source organism: Elaeis guineensis (assembly GCF_000442705.2). Lineage (NCBI taxonomy): Eukaryota > Viridiplantae > Streptophyta > Magnoliopsida > Arecales > Arecaceae > Elaeis > Elaeis guineensis. The sequence continues at coordinate 28,330,398 of NC_026002.2, forward strand.
CATTGGAATGTTTTTTTTCTGATCTCTACTCTAATGCTCCAACTCTGCAGCAACTAGAAAGGATGAGAAAGTAAAGGAAATTTCAAGTTTCAATGTCGACCAGGCCTATGGTCCAGGAGAGTCCAGGGAAGCTGATTTTTTTTTTTTTAAAAAAAAAAAATTGAAGCTATTGGTCTAATTGTTAAAGAGACCACTTGCATGGAGCAAAAAGTAATCGTTGACATCTCTACCCTCTTGTGAGTTGTGACTAACTTAAGTCCATTCTGCCCCCCTTCTCTTGCTCTACTCTCAATCCCAAAACCAAAAGAACTTCTCCATCCTCTTTCAGTCTTTCTCACTCTCAAGTTCTAAAAGAATAGTAGAAAGGAATAATGGCAGCCAAGAAGGAGGTTAAGGGCTTAGGTCTTATGTGCAAGCGTCATCGTTCCCCTCTTGTTTAACTCTATTTCCCATCCCAAAAAATAACGACCTTCTTAATGTTCTGTCTCACTCTGGAAGTCTGAAAGGAAAGGAGAAAGGGAGAAGGGAAGCCAAATCAAGGAAGTGATCAACGGTCTAGGGTCTTCTTGACAAGCATCACCATTACTGTTTCCCTGCTCCTTCTGAGTCAACCTATCAGCCATGATGACCTCCAGATCTTGGTCAAGCATCCATGTCGGCCCACCCTTTCTTTGTTTATATGTTTCTGCAAGGCTGTTATGGACAGATCATGTGGGTTTGGTTGATTAGATCTTTAAAAGAAATTAGGTTATTAGAAATCTATGGAGAGTTTGGGCTAATGGTTAGTTGTTTTTGCACTTATTAATTTCTTTAATATAAAAAAGAAGAATCTTAACTCACAAGTTAGGAAAAATTTCCTGCTAAATTATATGGAGGATCAAAATATTGACAAGACTCAGACTTGTGGTTTTCTTCTCCACTCTAAAAGTTATTGACTCATAAGTGCTAGTAGAATTGGAGCTTTCTTATAGAATGCCTATTCTGCATATTAACTCCTTGGAATGTGCTATTTGTAGATTATGCTTTTAATAGGTAGGATGAGAATGGTTTGAAATGCAAAACTGATTTCTCACGGAAAGTTTTGGAAGGCAGGGTGTTTAGGACTAAAGTGGAGTTTGTAGGATGCAGTTTGTTTTGGAAATTGGAATTAAAATGGGGACCTAGTCTAAATGGGCTTAAAAGATTTTTCAAGTGTGATTTATTTTATTTCACCTTGGATATGTTATTTCACCTTGGAATTATCTGAAGATTGGGATATAGCCATAGGTTGTCAGGCTCACAGAAGCATTAGGAGAGTGTTTTATGCTTTAATATTGATTTCATATCTACTACAGTGCACCTCTGCCCTTCTTATGCTGCTGATACCAGCTTTCAGATTGTAGGTTGATGGTTGAAATTGGACTGTTCGTCTTTTCTTCTCATCTTTAGACTTGAAGGCTGATGCATAAAAAATGATTTTGGTAGAAAACATGCCTAATAAGAGTGTCCATGCATCTGCATTTTTAAATCATTACCGTATGACCTTGGTTATCGATCTCTTTTGTCGTTGCAGTTGATCCTTTCAGTGAGCCAAAACAGATTCTGAGCCCTTGTTTGAACCGTATGGGTTTTGATTTGATATTCCAATCCTTCCACCCTTCTAAGGAGTTGGATTCAACAGTATCAAAGGTCCAAATTTTTTTTTTTTCAGGTCCTCAAAAACTAATCAAAAGCAAAAACCTGATGAGGGGAGATGGTTATCTTGGTGGAAGAAGAGGAGCTTGGTGGTGGAGGGAAGGTTGAAAAAAGCAGTCTAGGCGAACACGAGCACACAAGCTCGTGATGCATTTTAAGAAGCAGAGTTTAATGATTTGAAGGGAGAGAGTTGTAGTACAATTTTTACAGATCAGTATAGATGGTTTTCAATCCCATAAAGTAACTTTAAAACTTAGTGCAAATTTTTCTTTCAAAAGCTATTCATACTCATAATTATTGTAGGGTAGCATTTTTCTTGCAAATCATATAGTTTTCCATCTGAAGACAAATGTGATAGGCCCGAAGACACCAACTCATGCCCTTTAACATAGCATGAATCATTATACAGTTAAGTAGTCATGGTTATGTTGTAACATTTTAGGGAGCTGATATATGGCTAATTGTCTAAAAATTTCTTATATATGATTATATTTATGTATCTTACCGGCCATTTTTAGCTGTTTTTATAGAATATAATGGTTTATAGAAGTGAGATCATGGCTGTTTGGATGTATGTATACAAACATATTTTTTGTGCCTGTGATTAGGTTAATTACTGGTTCTTATGGTTGTGGTATGTAATGCTGTTACAATGAGCAAAATGCATGACTAATGGCCATACTGTCTCTAGGCTCCTTATGAACTTGGGCAAACTAGGCCTTGTTGAGTTGGGTTCAAGCTTATCTCAATTTACTCCGACCCGGTTGAATGGATTGGCACTGCCTTTTGCTTTCACAGGATCTATGTCTAAAGATTACAAGTCGAAATGGATTCTTCCTTGCATAAATATGTTCATGATATTGCATGTACCTATATAATATGTTGACGGCATATAATGCGAAACATGTTTGGGTCAAAGGATGTATGTTATTCAAAGTCATGAAATCAACTGGATCATGCCAGGTCAAGAGCAAGACAGCTTTCGAAATAAGCTGAGGAAGTATTCAATCAGGGATTCAGTGAATCAATTCCACCCTCAGTGATTCAACCGATCTATCATTAGGACATTCTAAAAAAACATCCATCTATCATTATGTTTCTTTATTCTAATCCTGCTGTAGATAATTCGAGGGTTGATAGGTTTAGACATCTCTTGTCAGATGTTGTTGGCTAGTTATTATGTTAGTTGCTTGTCTGGAGGGATGAACCTTTCGATGGTCTGCTGGTGCATTGTTCCAGAAACAGTATCACGTAAAGTGACGTTTGAATTCTCTGAACTGTCATAAAAGATGGAATGACAGCAAACCCAAGCCTCTAACCACATCTTTCTGAAAAAGAAAAAATAATACAATATACTGAGTAGGCTATTATTAATATTTTAATGTTAAACTTGTATGTACGTACGTATACTTTCCACGAGGAACGTTTGTATCCCATATTTTTGGAGGTCGCGCGCCCGCGCGTCCCGTGCACCGCCGCATGCGGCCGCGCCGCTGCCGTCGGTCGTCGGTGATCCTTCATCGTCTTGAATTTCGTATCGATTTCAAAAGTTTGTATCTCCTCCATCCGAGTTCCGTTTCGGATGATCTTGATCTCGTTGGATTCCGTTTTTCATCGTGAACCTCGCTGTAGGTTCAATGTGGGTTGGGGTTGCCCCTTTGGGGCTCCCTGAGGGATTCCATCCATCGAGCTTCTAGTCTGGGACAGGACAACTTTGAAGTCTCCAATAAACTCGAGGCTTATCCAGCTTCTCTTCTCTCCGACCTTCTGAAGGAACAACTCTTATTTAACGTCGGCCTAAGTCCTCTCAACCCTTCCTTCCTCTAACTTCACGATTTCCATCCTACCCTCAATCCCACCTTTCTTTGCTCCTCCCCCCACCTTCTCTCCTCTGCCACTACCATCAAACACCCCACCCATTCCCCTTGTCCTTGCCTGGACAAGCCTTCGTAGGACTTCAAGCGCAACGTTTGCCTCATCATCCCCACTTCTCAAGTATATCTGTTGATGATCCAGAGTATCCGAAGAGTCGGCAGATCAAGATCGAAGGAGTTAGATCAGCATCGGCCGTCGAAAGGATTCTGCAACGAACTAGCATTCGTGAGGAGTCGATCAGACTGAGAGCTTCATGTGGATGATCTGTAGAGATCAGATATACTGTGTGGCTATATTACGATAATCAGATCACCATCATCTTTTAGCGAGCTTACCAGATCATCAATGCAACATTTATTTGTCATTAATGCTTTGGTGGTTTGAAGCTACGACCATAAGAGGGACATTTTCGTCGCTTGGTCGGTTTCATGTCTCTGGTAGGTGGTATTTCCGGGTTTGAGTTGACATTGCTTTTAGCCATTCTTTAGCTTCTGACACCGATTATCTCTAGGCCTGTGAACGAGTCAGATCAAATTTTGAATGATCTTGATCTGATTTAATTTTTTTGATCAAATTTTAATATTAAATTTATATTTATTTTAATAAAAAATTAAATCGGATCGAATTCATGATCGAATTTATTGATCTATTGGATTATTCGGATCGGGCCTATATATAATCCGTTCCAATCCATGAAATACGGTTTGGTTTGGATCTAATTCGGATCGGATCACGGATTTAAAAATCTACATAAAGTAGAATTAGTTGTCAGGTCGATAGCAAAATAGCATGGTCATGTCTATCTTTTCATATAGATATTCTCTTCTCTCCTTTCATCCCACGTCTTCTCACTTCATCCATTGATAGTGAATATTGTATATCATCTCTAAGATAATAGTAATGTACAACAGTAAACAAGTAATTGGATATTTTAATTATGAACAACTGTTGGGATGTTCTCAGTTTACTTTATGTTTGTGAAAGGATTTTTAGAGAAGTTTCGAGATTAGCTGCAAGAATGGCATTTTTTGTGCAGTGCATTAATGATCCTGTGGCAGTGTGACAGTATTAAAGATTTTAGTAAGAGATTTAAGAAAGAATTTGGGTGTGTCACTTTTTTTATCCAAACCAAAATTCTTATTTGGATGAGCCATTCTAACTGAGTTTGGATCTGGTTCAGGTCGGATCGGGCCATGTATCTTGAAATCCAAATTAATCCAATTTTTGAATTCGATCCGACTCCATGCATCCTTTAAATAGATTTGGATCAGATTTAATCGGGTCGGATCGGATCACGGATCAACCCGATCCGTTTGCAGCCTTAATTATCTCTTCCTCTTTTTAATCACTGTGTAGTGTAACACTTGCGGTGGCCCAATAAGTATATGGAAATAAACTGAAGCATATGAATTGTTGACATGAGTCAGTCTGGTGATAATTACTGTGTATCTGATTGCCTTCTTTTGTGCAAGATGCGGTTCTATATTTGACATCATGAAAGAAGATCAATCATTCTTTCACACGAAAGATACAACCCAAACCTTTATTCCGGCAGTCTCTAGTTACACTCTCCTCTATACTTTGTAGATTGCTCTAGGGTTGATAGATTCTTGTCCACACTATGAAGGTTGTTCCACTAATTTTGATGAAATGAAAGATTAATAATTTTATATTACCTAAACCGGCGTTCGGAAGCTTTGAGATCGAAAAAGATGGAGTTTAGAGACAGCGAGTCCAAGCAATACAATGCTTTGCGCATCCTTTGTGTCTAATGTTTGATTACAGGATTCTGGGTGCCCATGAGGAAGGTAACCTGGGCACCTTTAAAATTGGGAATGAATGACGACGACAACGAGCAAGGGATCAAAAAAAAAAAAAAGTCTTCGACTTCGCATGGACATTTCCATGCGGCCTTCTCTAAATGAGTATAAGCATCAAATTTTGCCAGAAGCAACATGGATTCGCGCCTGCGACGGGCAGCCAAGACTTGGTGGTGCGTCTAGAAACGTAGGAACTCGCATGCGGGCGTTCCGCGCTTGAGGGGGCTAGGTGCTTTTACGAAAGTTCTCTCAATGCCTCTTTAATGCTTTGGTTGGGAGTACAGGGAAAGAAGGAAATATATATATATATATATATATATATATATATATATATATATATATATATATATATATATATATATATATATATTATTTTTGATTAGGAGTTAAAAAAAAATTTTTTTTTGATTACAAATAAAAAAAGAAAGGAAAAAAAATAAAATATTATAATTTTTTTTACTATTATATCTTTAAAAGGAATGTAACAAACTCAAAAAAAAATCAAGAAAAGATTTTTTATTTTTTTCATTTTTTTTGTTTTTGTTGATTTTTTTTATCTATGGGAGTCTCAATTGAATGGGCGGCTTAGGTGGGATGTTTGAAATAAGTCTTAGGATTGAAATGTAATATTAATTTTATTCTTTATCATTAAAGGGATAAAATGAAAATTATAAAAGATTCGCTAACTCTCAATCTCTTTCTCTCTAATTCCGCTCAATTTGGAAGAGAAAAAAACTGTGGATTTGAGAGGATTTGTATTTCCTCCATTTCTCTCCTTTTCTTTTCTTTTTTTATAAAATATTTTCAATCAAGAAAAAGTAGTAATTTTCTCTCCTATTCTTTTTTTTTCTTCTATTCTTCTCTCCCAACCAAGATGTAAATTAATTATTAATCATGAATGTATAATATTTGTTCAACAGGATTCGAATTGTATCTTTTGCATGAAATAATGATTGATCTTTTTTACGATATCAACCATCATATTGCATTTTACATAGCTTTTAAAACCCTCCAGTTTTGAAAGAAGATCAATTATTTTTTCACACGAAAGATACAATCCACACACCTATTCAACAACCATACGAACTAAATATGGATATCCAATTTTATTTTTATTCCTAGTTAATTTTATATTGTAATCATAAATCTTTAAGACAATACATGATCATATTATTATGCTATCAACTTAATTTAACTTCCATATTTATACTTTCATATTTGTATCTGTCTCCATGTAAAATAAATATAGGTATGAATTTTTGCATATGATTCATATCAGTATTCATCAAACAACATAAATATAGATATAAATATATTAGTATTGCGGCCTTTCTCTGGTGGATACTCGATGGTCGGTCAGAAGCCGACTAGAAGCCACATCTATCAATTGACGGTGGGATTGCTGATGAATGAGATACCATCGTCGGAGAGGTGCATACAGTCAAGGTCAAGATGAAGGGCGATAATAGAGTTTAGAGTGAGATGGTGCTGGGCTCCGCTCGATGTCAATAAAGAGAGATCTGCAAAATAAGTCCTGCCGGAGGTAGCTCCGATGAGGATCCTCCGATGCTCAAGTTAGTGAATGGCTTAATAGGAAAGAGTGACAGAGTCTCTGGATTTTGAAATTATGCGTCTATGCATACCTGGAGGGGTCCTGCTTGCCTTTATTTATAGAGGGAGAAAAATGAATGATGAGAGGACAGGTGATCATGTCCTGTCATACGACGTCGCATAGTGCCACATGGGCGTCTGTAAATTCTGACGGCGAGCGTGCCTTTTATTTGGCGCGCACACGACGGCAGACGCTACCGGATATGGGGCGTAATAAATATCCCTGGGGGTGTATTTAATGAGATCGTAGTATCTTATCATAGCACGCAGCTAGTCGATCAGGAGATGGTGCCTGAGTGACATGACCTTGATGTGGTCTATCAGAGTCATATGATGGCCATATTCGATGCTCAGTTAGTCGGCAAAGATCCATTTTGTCAGAGTCAGCAGGATGGAATTATCGAGGTACCTTATTTTTGATTGGCACAGTCGGCTATTAACCGATCGTTAATTTTAGTCGGGATAGTACCGACTATGGGTGACCACCTTTAGCCGGCTGGATGTCAACGACGGCGTCCGACGTCTACCCAGTTGGAGAAAACTTTGTATATCCGAGTCGGGTTGATTGTCGGTCAGTCAGTGCAGTTTTCTTAGTCAGTCCAGAGACGAGAAGCCAGGGTAGTCGGCGAAGTGATGCGAACCTACCCCAATACTTGCCCCCTAACTCTTGAGTCTGACTTAGTAGCTAGTGGGGTGAGAGGAGTTCGTCTTCGGGCCGTCACAAGTTGCTTTAGCCGACTACCACTCGATCGATGCTTCATGGGTCGGACCGTCGCCTTGTCTTTTTATGCATTGGCACCGTCCTTTTGCAGATCGTGTGACAATAAATGCCGCAGAGCTCAAGGTAATCTTTCGTATAAATGATAGGTGGCAGGATAATAATGAGCACACGTACCCTAGTCATCCGTGTGTCAGCCATCCATTGGTCTGATCTGTGATCACGTGGATTGAGCCTACTCAGCAAGATCTGAATGGTGGTATGCTGAACGGATGCTAGGAGGACCGATCGAGATTGCCACCATGTATCATGATCTTTGGGTTAGGCGTGGTACTCGGCATTGATCCTGACTGTTGAGGAAATTTATATATAGAAGTTGATCTTCTCTCATTTTCGATTTCACTATTTTCGCTCTACTTCAAGTCCACGCTACTTTCTTTCTCCACCGAGAGTCTAGCTGCCGGTGATTCTCCACCTCCGGCATCGATTTTCTACCGCCGTCAGCCTTTGTTGTTGGTTCTCTTCCCCCTTCTTAGAGGTTCCCTTCTTTTTTTTTGTCTTTTTTTTGTCTTTTTCATGACTTCTTTTGGTAGAGAGTTTGGAGATGAGAATTCAATTGGTGACCAGAGTTCTCGAGCTCCAATAATCCAAAGGGCGATTGAGAAGATTACTCGGGATAAGTCGATGGGGTATCCTCTCGATAGGTTCAATCAGACCCGAATGAGTCGGATGAACAGCCGACTGTCGAGAACACCTTTGGACCTCTTGCGAAGAGGTCCGAGCTGACTGAGTCGGCAGTTGACCAACTAGGGAGACATTACCATTTTCCTAGTCAGTATCGGTTGATGGCATCCAACGAAAGAGATCGGATCGTTCGTCCTCCCAATGGCTATATTGCCATCTATGAGGAGTTCTTTCGATCGGAACTTCGATTTCCTCTTCATCTTTTTTTTGTCCATATTTTCGATCTATACGAGGTCGTTCCCGCTCAACTTGCCTCCAATTCCATTCGTATTCTTTCTTGTTTTGTTGTTCTTTGTCATCTTGTTCGGGTTGAACCCCGAGTCTCTTTGTTTCGGGTCATTTTTGTCTTGAAGAAACATCCCCGAAAGCGAGGGTGGTTGTTCTTCTGTCATCGGCCCCAACAACAACTCTTCAAGAAGCTCCCTTCCTCTATTCATGGGTGGAAGAGTAAATTCTTTTACATTGCTGCCGACCACTCGTGGGGCTTCAATTGGATCTGGACGACTCTAAACCTTTTTTTGAATAAGAATGATGCAGTCTTGAACGAGGATTGGGAGACATACAAGAAGCTTTTTGAGGTCCAGATCCCTGCGCATCAGAAGCTGCTCAAGGAGCAGTCCCTTTACGATGCCGAGATTAGCCCGACTAGCCATCTCGATAATTTTCTTTTTCGTAGATCTTTTTTGTACTTTCTACTTTATTCGTTGGCTCACCATTTTCTCTTTTTGTTGCATTCACACAGGCATGCGGGTCATGGTGGCATCGCTAAAGGAGGCGGTCTGAAAGAAGAAGAGTAAGGCAGCATCTAGGCCCGGGGCCCATCTCGGCCACCAAAGAAGTTGAGAGAGGAGTCTCCAGTTCGAAAGTCGAGAAGCACACAGCCGCTGTCACCACCCCCAGCTCCGACGATGCATTTGTCTCCGCCACCTTCCGTCGAGGTCATGACAGTCGTGGCCTCTCCCTCGACCGACGACGTGGTAGTTGTCGAAGCACTGGTGAGGTCAGTGAAGGCGGTGCAAGCCCTTCCGATCCAAGCCGAATTCGAAGGAAGTCGGACAGCTAGTCGAGAAGCTGCCGACAAGGGTAAGGCACCAATGCTTCCCAGGTTTACCGCGATCTATGGTCCGGACATGCCTTCCGATGAGTCGACTATTGCAATCGGGATGCACTTCAAAGCCACCAATCAGGCACTCCAAGACCGCCAACTTGTTGGGGAGCTGGCAAAAATGGTGATACTTCCCGCAGACTGGAAAGTCAGTAAAGCACGCCCAGTGTTGGAGATCCAATCGGATGCCTACATGTCATTGATTGGCGTAAGTGCTCAGACTTTCTTTATTCAGCCTTTTTCTTCCTTAGCCGAGTAGATGACGTAGCCGTTCTTTTGTATTGCAGATGATCAATGATATTACAATATTGTTGGAAGGGTTGATCAAGTCAGCTTAGATCAACCACGACTTGGAGGATCAGTCGTAGACCGCTCATGCGTGGGTCGATATCTCCGACGAGCTCCTTCAAGCTACCGATGAGCAGGAAAGAAGGAGCAGAGAGAAGATCTCTCTGCTAGAGACTGAGTTAGCAAATTTGGCGGCCCAGCAACGAAGCGATAAGGAGTTTGAGAAGCTGAAGGTCAATTATCAAAAAGAGATGGAGTCGGCTGAGAGTGCCCTCATCGAGGAGAAGGAGAGGGTACTGAAGGAGGAGAAGAAGAGGGTACTGAAGGAGGAGAAGGCTGCTGAAGAGACCGCGAATGTCGCTAAGGAAGCCGAGAAGATCATCGAGAAAGCTGAAAAGACTGTCGTCGAACTTCAAAAGAAATTGATGGTGATAGAAATTTGGGCTCAAGAAGCTGCTTCTCGAGTATTGATCGAGTTTCGGGAGTCGAAGGAGTACGAGGATGAGCTCATCGATGCCAGTGCAGATGCGTTCCAACTCGGGTTCATGAAGTGTGAGAAGCAAGTTCATCACCTCATGCCCAAGCTGGACCTGAGCTCCATTCAGCCCGATAAGGAGCCGGACAAGTCGGATGATGAGGATGCAGAGGCTGAAGAGGACCATCCCCAACTGACCTCCTAAACATCTGTTGTACTTTTTTTTGTATTTGTAATAGATTTCTTGGAAATGAAATGAAATCTTTCTTTATGAATTGTCTGACCTCTTTTGTATGTGTGCACTTCTTCTTTACTTTCTTGACAAGCTTCCCAAAATTAACTAAGTAACGAAATCGATAAATAATCTATAAGAAGTGGTGAACCGAATAGGTTGTAGCCAGATTAACTGAACTTGAAAAAATTCTCTAAGTCATGTAATCGACTTTCGCAGGCAAACTTGACCAGAGCGAAGCCGTAATTGCGAATCATTCGTCGTAGATTGTCCCATTAAGTAGGAACTTGTAGGCGATTTTTGTTTAAGATTAGTAGATCTTTGGCTGATCGGTGTAGAGCCGACTTAGCATAATTTATTTTCGTCGGGTCATATGATGAACTGCAACTCTCATGCTTGCAGCCCTTGGACTGTTGGGAGTATGGTGGCAGTTATTGGACCGTGCAGCTTCGATAATCGGGTTTTAACCGATTAATGCAATGATTTCGTCCAGATCTCGCATTCAATCTGATGCTGCAGCTTTTGGCAAGCGCACTTATGATTGAGGGATCCATCAATTCTTAAGAATAAGCCCACTCCCGACTTTGTTAGTAGGATATGAGCCGACTAGTGCTTCATCGGGTACAAGCCGATGAGGGAGTGGTTGTATTGTAGTTTTTTGAGAACTTGAGTTGTAAGGCACATAACTTGTAAGAAGAAAGACTTTTTTATTTAATGGAGATATTTTTACTGATAATACATTCGTAGGTTTTCAACGTTCTAAGTTCAAGGGATCTCGATGCCATCCAAATTCTCGATTTTGTACGCTCCTGGTCGTAGGACTGTCGAGACTCTGTAGGGGCCTTCCTAATTTGGAGATAATTTTTCTTGCTCAGTGGGTTTGAAAATCTCCGCTCTTCTTAGGACTAAGTCTCCTACTCGAAAAATATTTGGCTTGACTCAGGAGTTGTAATATCGCGCTACTCTTTATTGGTAGGAGATCATTCTTAGTCGAGCTTGTTTTCGAATTTCTTCGAGCAAATCCAAGTCTGCTCATCTCTTATTCGAGTTGGTTAATTTATTGTAGTATTTCACTCGAATTGAAGGTAGGCCGATTTCGACTGGAATCATGGCTTCAGTTCCAAATGCCAACTTAAACAGTGTTTCTCTGATCAAAATTCGAGGAGTTGTTCAGTAAGACCATATGATACTGTGAAGTTCATCGGCCCAACTTTCCTTAGCTTGACCGATTCTGATCTTTAGGCCTTAAAGAATCATCCTATTGGTTACCTCAGCTTCTCCATTGGATTGGAAATGTCCAACCGAAGTGAGCTTGTGGATAATATGATACTTTGCACAGACTCTTCAAATTTGGCATTGCTGAATTGTCGGCCATTATCGGTGATGATTGTGTGAGGCAGATCGAATCGGCAAATGATGGATTTTCATAGGAAGCTAGTAGTCTTCTATTCCGTTATCTATGCCAGTGGTTCGGCTTCGACCCACTTAGTAAAATGGTTGATAGTCACTATGAAAAAAAAATTTTATTCGCTGGCAGGTGGGAATGGATCGAGTAGGTCCACACCCCATTGATTAAATGGTCAGGGTGCTGAGATGGCCGTAAGATGGCTGGATCGGAGCCTCTAAATGCTGGCGAATCTTTGACATTGATCGCACTTCTGTACCAAATCATACGCATCTTTCTGCATGGTTGGTCAGAAATATCTTTACTGGAGGATCTTATAGGACAGTGACTTGCCCCTCAAGTGGTTGTCGCAAATGTCTTTGTGCACCTCCTGAAGGGTGTAGTTGGCCTCGGAATGTCGGAGATACTTGAGTAGGGATATAGACGCTGACTTTCTGTAAAGTTGATTATCAATGATTACGTACTGAGTTGCCAATCTTTTTACTAGGCGTGCCTCGACAGGATCAGTCGGCAAGACTTCATTCGTCAAGAAATCGACGAACGGATCAATCCAACTCGGCTTCTATCCGACTTCAATCTGATGGATTTCTTCCTCTGAGTCAATGCTCGAGCTCTCAAGATGCTCGATGAAGATTTTTTCAAGATCTCCACAACCAGAGGTGGCGAGACGGGATAGAGAGTCAGCTCGGATATTTTCAGAGCGAGAGATGTGAGAAATTTTGAAGTAATCAAAATATGGCTGTAGAGACTTAAGCCTTTGTAGATATCTGGAGAGAACAGGATCTCGAATCGCATACTCTCCTCGGAACTGTCTGACAATGAGTTGCAAATTAGTGAATATTCATAGGCACTTGACACCGAAGTCCTTAGCAATCTTGAGTCCAACTATCAGGGCCTCATACTCCACTTGGTTGTTTAAAGTCTTAAAGCTGAATCGAAGAGCATATTCGGTTACCATCCCATCAATATTGATCAAGATCAGGCCCGTGCAGCATCCTTGAGCATTTAAAGCTCCATCAACATGCAAAATCCAAGAGGGCTCTTAAATGTTCTTTGAGGAGTTGCCTTTGACTTGATCATTGTCCGTTGGGGTACATTCGGTGATGCAATCAGTGAGAATCTAGGATTTCATTGATATTCTTGAGACAAAAAAAAAGTCGAACTCAGTGAGCTCGACCACTCACTTTGCCATTCTCTCTGAGATATCGGATCTGTGAAGTATAGTCCTTAGGGGGAGGTCGGTGAGAACTTTTATTGAATGGACCTGAAAATAGGACCATAACTGTCGAATAGTAGTCACAATTGCAAAGATGACTTTCTCAATTCTAGAATATCTCAATTCGGTGTCGCGCAGCATCCGACTTATATAGTAGATGGGCCTTTGCACTTTATCTTCTTCTCGAACCAGCACCGAGCTGATGGCTTCAGTAGTGGTCGCTAATGTGGAGGGTAGCTTTGGTGCTTTTTATAAGCATATCATCGATGTAAACCTCTATATTGCATCCAATTTAGCCTTTAAAAATTTTATTAACTAGTCTCTGATGGTTGCTCCGACATTTTTGAGGTCAAAGGGCATGACTTTGTAGCAGTATAAATCCTTCTCGATGATAAACGCCATCTTCTCCTCATCTTTGGATGCCATCTAGATCTAATTGAAGCCGGAGAAGGCATCCATAAAGCTGAGTAGCTGATGTCCGACCATCACATCAATTAGCTGAGCTATTCGGGAGAGAGAAAAATTATCCTTGAGATAGGTTTTGTTCAAGTTGGTGTAATCGATGCAAATACGCCATTTATCATTTACTTTCTTAACCATAACCACATTCACGAGCCAATCTAGGTAGGTTGCCTCACGGATGAAGTCAGCTGTCAATAGCTTATCAACCTCTTCATTAATGGCCTTCTGTCATTTTGGAGCAAAGCTTTTCTTTTTTTGTCTCATCAATTTGTGGTTGGGATCAACATTTAGTCGGTGGACAATAACTTCTGGAGGGATGCCTAGTATGTCAGAGGTAGACCAAGCAAAGACATCGGTATTTCTTCTTAGAAAGCCTATCAGCTCCTCTTGCAATTTCTTGCTCAGTGAGGATCCAATTTGAATGATTTTATTCGGATCTCCACTGAATAAGGGAACTGAGATGAGCTATTCTGTGGATTATCCTCGATTTTCAATTTCTCTCTGATCCAGTCCATCATTGATGAGAAGAGTTTCAGTTGATCTTTTTTCATTGATAGTGGTTAAGTAGCATTATCGGACCAACTGTTGGTCTCCTTGCATCTCACCGGGTCCATTCCTTGTCGGAAAGCGTATGAGCAGGTGATAAGTGGAGACGAACACTCGGAATGTATTCAATCCAGGCTACCCTAGAATGACATTGAAGGCGGACGAAATTCGGACTACAAGAAAGTTGAGATGAACGATCAATTGCCGAGGCAGTTGTCCAGCTGTGACAGGGGGTCGATCTCGCCCTTCACTTTGATCGAGTCACCTGTAACCCCGACTAGAGGAACATTAACAGATTTGAGAAGTTTAGTAGAAAGCCGTTGCATCCAGAAGAAACAATCGAAAAAAATCACGTTCAACGAAACTTTCATTATCGATAAGACATCTTTTTATATCATAATTAGCAATTGTCATCGATACGACTACATCATCATTGTGAGGAGTCTGGACTCTTTGTAGATCTGCTTTAGTAAAAATGATATTGTTGTCAATACGTTGGCACTTGGAAGTGTTTCCACAGTCGTCTGCCCCCCGGAGTTGTAGTCCCATCGAGATAATGTTGATCACGCCTACCGTTGGTTGGACGTGAGTTTGCTCTTCGGGTTTCGAACGAGGTAGATTTGAAGGCAGCTATACAGGGTGCTCCTGTGCGTACTTCCCAAGATATCCCTATCTTATCAGATTCTCGATCTCATTCTTCAACTAGTGGCACTCCTCTGTATCATATCCATGGTCGCGATAGAAGCGGCAGTAGCACTTTCGATCGTGAGATTTCATCCTCATTGGTGAGGGTCAATGAAGGAAGCTTTCTCTTTCTATCTCTATCAGAATCTGTGATCGAGAAGTAGTCAGAGAGGTGTAGGAGTCATACTTGCCCACGAAGTTTTTGGGCTTTTGGCTTAGTCGGGGAGGTGGAACCTCATTCTCGGCACGGATCTGATTGGGCTCCTCGGAGCCTCCTCCCTTGCCTTCTACTTCTGGCCCTTTCCCTCGAACTGACGTCGATCAGTTGTGGCTTCCTCGGTGCGGATGTACTTTTGTGCATGCTCGAGGAGTTCATCATAGGATCGAAGAAGTATTTTGTCCAAAGAGTAGGTGAACTTAGAGTTTCGGAGTCCCCACTTCATCACCGCAATAGCCATCGCCTGATCGAAGTCTTTGACCTCCAGGGTGGCAGTGTTTGAATGTGCCACAAACTCTCACAAAGATTCTCCATCCTGTTGGCGAACAGAGAAAAGGCTATTAGTAGTTCTGGACACTCTTTGGTTTGTACCAAAGTGTGTCACGAATAGCTACTCAAATTGTTTAAAAGAATTGATGCTTCCCGACTGTAGCCCTGAGTACCACACTCGTGTAGTTTTTCAGAGCATAATCGAAAAAGCAATGCAAAGGAGGGCGTCAGATGCCCCTTGTAGAAGCATGAAGACTTTATAGCTCTCAAGATGATCGAGTGGATCTGAGGAGCCATCATATAGCTCGATTTACGATATTTTGAACTGACTAGGAACTGGCTCATCGAGGATCTATCTTGAGAAAGACGGATTCATGCTGATGCCGAATTCATCAATTGGATCACGATAGTTGGTTTGGAGCCATTCCAGATGGTGATCTATCTCTTTCAATTTTCGATCGTACTCGTCCAGCCGTTGCTGCGATATATCATGATGTCGCGAGCAGCCTAGAGTAGACCTTTCCTCAAAAGAAGATCTCAAAGGGGACCGCGGCCTCTTCCCCTTGTAGTGAGTTTGTCGAGGGAAATGTGGGGACCGACGATCATTGCAATCGGCACGCGAAGCGCGCTGAGACTCCGAATGTGGTGGCCGTCGGGCAAGGGGAGAACTTGCTCAATGGGAATGCTGTATAGAGTGACGGGTTAGAGATCGTGGTCGGTGGCTGCTCCTAGAAGGTGCATCACATGCTGCAACCTCTCCCAGCCGTTGTTGCTGCTGTTGTTGTTGTTGGAGACCTTGAACAGGCTCCGTCAAACTTTTTACCTGCTGCATGAGGGCAGCAAATCCAAGATCTGCCGTCATCGATGGTCATGAAGCACTCGGCTCTTTACGGATTGCCGAAGGTGCGTCACACCGTGATGAGCGTCGAACTGAACCAACAGAGACATTCTGCATCATTGTCTTGGCCATGGAGGTCCTTGAGAGAAAAAATTTTCTCTACTCGATCACCTGCTAGATCTCCTACCTGACGTGCCAAACTATTGCGGTCTTACTCTGGTGGGTACTCGGTGGTCGATCAAGAGCCGACTAGAAGCCGCACCCGTCATTGGCGGCGGGATTGCTCATGAATGAGATACCATCATCGGAGAAGGTACACACAGTCAAGGTCAAGACGAAGGGTGATAATAGAGTTTAGAGTGAGATGGTGCTGGGCTCCGCTCGATGTCAAGAAAGAAAGATTTGCAAAACAAGTTCCATCAGAGATGGCTCCGGCGAGAACCCTCCGACGCTCAAATCGGTGAATGGCTTAAGAGAAAAGAGTGATAGAGTCTGAGTTTTGAGATTGTGCGCCTGTGCATACTTGGAGGGGTCTCCGCTTACCTTTATTTATAGAGAAAGCAAATTGAATGATGAGAGGACAGGTGATCATATCAATTATGTCCTGTCTACGGCATCGCATGGTGCCGCATGAGCATCTTTAAATTCTGACGGCGAGTGTGCCTTTTATTCGGCGCGCACACGACGACAGATGCTATCGAGTGTGGGGCGTAATAAATGCCTCCAAAGATGCATTTAATGAGATCGTAGTACCCCATCATGGCGTGCAACTAGCGGATCAAGGGATGGTGCCCGAGTGATATGATCTTGATGTGGTCAGTTAGAGTCATATAATGGCCATATTCGGTGCTTACTTAATCGACAGAGGTCCATTTTATCGGAGTTGGCAGGACGGAATTACGGAGGTGCCTTATTTTCAATTGATATGATCAGCTATTAACCGACCATTAATTTTAGTCCAAATGGTGCCGATCAAGGATGCCCAACCTTCAGTCAGTTGGATGTCAGCGACGATGTCCAACATCTACCCAGTTGGGGAGAACTTTGTATATCTAAGTTGGATTTATTGCCGATGAGTTGGTGTAGTTTTTTTAATCGACTCAGAGATAAAAAGTAAGGATAGTCAGCTAAATGAAGGAACCTACTCCAACAATTAGTATATGATCTGATTTTAGTTTTATTATAATCACTCTTTCGGATGCATTGAGCTTAACCAAGGGCCATTTAAATTTAGCATCACCGAAACGTACACATTTAAATTTATAAATGTCGGGAGCCGATAAGAGTGTCCATCGATGAATATGATGGGCTTCTCCCCTTTCTTTTTCTTTCTTCTCTCCAAATCACATATGGTGGATCTTTGATCCACCTTATTGTCGAGATCTGTGGGAGAGAAGAATCTCTCTAAGTTCGGCGGCGTCCACGTCTGCCCGCCGGTTCCCGGGCCGGTAGTACCCGGTAACGGGATCCGGAACCCAGGAATCCGAAGAAGAACCGGAAGACGAACCCGAACTCACAGTCGCCTTCCTCACCGCCTTTTCTTCCGCCGATGACCTCCCCCTACTCACCACCGTTCCCGTCACGGCCGCATAACCCCTCCTGCCAACCAAAACAGAGATCAATCACCACCATCAGATCCACTACAGGATAACCAGATCCAACGATCCGTGGCAGCTGTACCGATGCTCCTCTTACCTGCTGATGTAGACCGCGATCCCGTCGGAGAGAGCAGCGGCGAGAGTCGTGGCACCTGAGAGAGCGCGAGCCATCTGATCTTGATTCGACGGTACTTATTTCCCGAACGCAGTAGTAGAAAGAAAGAGAAAAGAAGAGAAGAGACAGAGGAAACGCTTCTCTTCCCTCTCTCTCTTTGCTCGCTCTGATTTCAGAGGGAGAGAGAAGAAGAGTATATGTAGACGCGTGGGGGTGGGAGTGGGGGTGGGTGGTTGAAGACGGAGTCAAAAAGAGGCATCGGACGCCGTCCGGGTCCGACTTGCGTCCCACCAACTCTAGCAGCATCCGCGGCGAAGATATGGGAAATATTTATCTTATCAAAAAAAATATATGGGAAATTTTTTCAGAAACCCGAAAATTGCACGTTCTCTCCTTGTCGATGGAAAATAGCCAATAGGTAGGCCTCACAATGTGTCCCGTGATTGGGTTCCGGTTGGAGTGTTCACTGTCGGGTGCCTCTAAAACGCCGAGGCCAAAAGAGCAGGACGGGCTGGGTGAGTCCACTGAGGGAGGGTGGGGCCCGCGAGCGCGTGCGGAGAGGGGGGAGAGGCGGCGGTCTTTCTTAGAATCTGCGACTCCTTCTATTCGTAGCGTTGGCGAGAAGACTAGACTTCATACTCCTCACCTCATGTGGAAGTTTCATATGCGGTCTGATGGTCTGCCATCCGGAACCTGGAGGGAAATTTCACCCACAATAGTAGGAATGTGCCACGCAAAAAAATAAAAAATAAAGGAAACCGCCTCCATATTTGTTTTACGCGGGAAGTTGGGCACAAGTGGGGGGGGGGGGGGGGGGGGGGGGTGGGGGGGGAGAATCCAGAACCAATGGATGGATCATGGACCCAGGGATCCCACCAAGGAGAGCATCTTCTATGCGTCTTATATTTTTCATTCAAAGCTATCCTAAGGATCTATTTAGTTGGGTATGTCTTGTAATTCGATAAATTTGTTAGAATCATTTATTTGAAAAAATAGTTATGAAAAAAAATAATTTTTATTATTACTACTGTGAGGCTCAAAATCTGAGATGATGGCTGATGAGATCGAAAGAAGTTATGCTGGAGGAACTATAGCAATCCGATCTGATAAGTCTTTAAAAAACCTTCAAAACAAGTTAAAAAATCGAATGGAGATATTTCAGTTCTTGACTCTCTGATGTTTAAGTCAGTTCGAGCCTTGAGAACAGAAGGTGGAAAGAGTAGAATAGAGAGCAAGAGTGTTGATGTAGAACTAGAGAGTTTGTGACTTTGTGAGAGCTAGAGTCCCAACTACAGAGTCTCCCTCTAGTTTGAGCTCTAGTTTGAGCTTGAGACTTGGGTATCAAAACTTACCTGGAGGATCTCCTGGCCCTCTATTTATAAAAAAATTGATGAGGTCGTTAGAGAGTTTGTTAAGCCGTTCGAGAAATTTGTTTGGCCATTAGAGGTCAACTGTAAGTGAGATAGGGCATAGCTGTATGTATTAACTGGAAATGAGGTCATATGTAGCTATATATGCCAGCTGGGGATGAGTTGTAGTATGGCTATATGTGAGATCGTAGCTAGCTATGGCTTAATTGTAGAGATTATGGTAGGCTCTTGCAAAATGATTGCTGCCTCTAATGTAATGGCTCATCTCGGTAAAAGACCGAGGTGAGATCAAATATCATATGAGATAGGACATCTCATATATATATATAGAACACTTTGCTTCGAGTCGATATTTTATATGAACTGAAATGAGTCAGATCGATATTTATATGAGCCAATCATAATACTTCATTAGAAATCAATTCAGGTAGCTCAGGTCGGTGTTTATATGAGCTGAAATGAGTCAGATCAGCATTCAGCCTCCAATTCAGATCGGTATTCAACTTCCAAGTCAGGTTGGCTTTATATGAACTCAGTTTTTAATTCAGGTTGGCTTCTTTATGAGCTCGGCCTCTGGTTCAAATTGACTTTGTGATGAACTCAACATGTTGAGGTTGGCTTTAGATTGAGCTCAGCTTCCTGATGTTCTCAACTTTCTGTTGAGGTCGACTCTCGTTGAGGTCGGTTTTATGGTGACCTCGGCCTCAAGTTGAGATTGATTTTATGGTGACCTCGGCCTTAAGTTGAGGTCGGCTATATGATGAGGTGAGGTGGGATAACCCCCACAACACTTGTCTCTCATTTCTGAGTCCGAAGAAGTTGCTTTGGACGAAAGAAATAGTCCAAGAAATAAGTTCTCAGCTTGTTTGAGATGGCGAATTTGTATCATTTGATTTTTCAAGTGAACTGCTCGTAACTTTGAGTAGATCGAAAGATATCCTCAATCCAGATATCAGTATTTAATAAAACTTCAAAATAATCTCGATTTGGAGATCGATAATAGAATTCAAAATAACTTCGATCCAAAGATCAACAATAAAATTTCAAAATAATTTTGATTCGGAGATCTGTATTTGATAGAATATCAAAATAACAGTGATTCTGAGATTGGTATCTATATGAGCTGAAAGATAATATTTATTCGTAGATCGATACTTAAAAGATCTTATCTCTATTTGTGCCTCTTGGAGCTCTTCCAATCTGGAGATTGGATTTAGAGAGATCTTATCTCCTTTTCTGTCCTTTGGAGCTCTACCAATTCGGAGATTGAATTTTCATATATTAGAAGATAATGTGCAAGAATAAACTCATAGGAGCATTTTTTATTAATAATACTTTGAAGATCTTCAGAATTTCAAATACGGAGAGATCGGTATTTTGCAGGATAACCTCAATCCTGAGGTTGGTATAATCTTGATCCAGAGATCGGTATTTTGTAGAGCTAAAAAGATAACCTCGATCGTGAGGTCAATATTTATGTAAGCTGAAATATAACCTTGACCTTGAGGTCGGTATCCGATAGAAATCTAAGATAAACTCAACTTTTAAGTCGGTATTTGATAGAACTGAAAGATAACCTCGACCTTCAGATCGGTATCTTATAGAACTAAAAGATAACCTTGATCTTCAGATGTGTATTTTATAGAACTAAAAGATAACCTCGATCTTCAGGTCGGTATTTGATAGAACTGAAAGATAATTTTGACCTTCAGATCGGTATTTTATAGAACTGAAAGATAATCTCGATCTTTAGATCGATATTTTATGGAACTGAAAGATAATCTTGACCTTCAGATAGATATTTGATAAAATATCAAGATAACTTCGATCTTGAGGTCAGTATTTAGGAGATCTTATGTCCATTTGAGAATCTCAAGATAACTTCGACCTTAAGGTTGGTATTTGGGAGATCTTATCTCCACTTGTGCCTCTCAAGGTTTTACCAATTTGAAGATTAAATTTTGAGGAGGTCTTATTTTCATGCCTCTCGGGCTATACCAATTCGAAGATTAGATTTTAAGAAAATCTTATCTCCATTTGTACCTTTTAGGACTCTTTCAGTCTAGAGATTGGATCTGGAAGGACTTGTAATAGAATTTTAAGATAACTTCAATCCAAAGATCAATATTTCATAGAGCTAAAAATAACCTCGACCCTGAGGTCAGTATTTTATAGAGCTGAAAAGATAACCTCGACCCTGAGGTCAGTATTTGATAGAAATCCAAGATAACTTCGATCCTGAGGTTAGTATTTAATAAAAATCTAAGATAACCTCGACCCTGAGTTCGGTATTTGGTAGAAATCCTTGACTTCATATCGATATTTTATCGATCTGAGAGATAACTTCGATTCATAGATCGATATTTGGGAGATCTTATCTCCATTTATACCTCCTGATGCTCTACCAATTAGAAAAATTAAATTTTGAAGAGATCTTATTTCTATGCCTCTCAGAGCTCTACCAATCATGAGGATTGAATTTTGAAGAGATTTTATCTCTATGCCTTTTGGGGCTCTACCAATCATGAGGATTGGATTTTGAGAAGACCTTATTTTATGCCTCTCGAGACTCTAGCAATCCTGAGGATTGAATTTTGAGATCTTATCTCTATGCCTCTCGGGGCTCTACCAATCTTAAGGATTAGATTTTGAAGAGATCTTATCTGAAAATTGGATATCTTACCTTCTGATGAGCCTTTGTTGAGTCTTTCTGTTGAGGTCGATTTTCATAAGCTAGACCTCCTAATGAGCCTTTGTTGATCTTTCTGTTGAGATCGGTTTTTTCATGAGCTTGACCTTTTGATGAGCCTCTATTTAATATTCTCTTTATCTTTAAGCTTGATACTCTTTTGTTTCAGTTGATATGCTCAAGAACTTGTTGTTCTGCAAGAAAGGAATAAAATAATAGATGAGGCTTGAGAGTCTATTACCATGGGGATTATGCATTTTATTTGAGAGCCTTTAGGTTCTGTTTGACTCAGCTTTATTCTTTGCCTTAGCTTGGGCTTATTTTTGCTTTTTATTAATCTGATTTTGACTTCAGCTCGATCATGATTTTGACTTCAGGTTGACCTTGTGTTTCTCCTGTGATCCTGCAAGAAAGAAAAAAGAGGGAATAATAGAAGGAAGCTTAAGAGCCTTGTGCCATGAGTTTTTGTTTGAGAACTCACGAGTTCTGCTTGACTGCTTGTTGTTCGGCTCTAATTTGATCTGTAAATTGATTTGGGCTTTGGAGACACCCACAAATCTCCTCGATGTTGTCCGAGGTCAAATGCACGCGGTGCAAAGTCGATTTCCTGGCCAAGGTGGTAAAATTCCTCAACAGAGGGAAAATTTGCCTTCGTAACAGACTGCCGTGCTAGGAGAACTCACACGTATTGGGAGCTTCTTCTTTTGTGTCAGGATGGCGGAATACCATCTAGGACTTTCCCCTGCTTTTCAATCCGGAGTCCTTTCTTCCATATCAGGTGTCTTCTTTGAGTTCTTTTCCTATTTAATATAAAAAAAAATTATTTATCTAAATAATTTTATTTTAAACTTATTTATCAGAATGATGCAAAATCGGTAAAATGCCATTTTGAATGACGTTTTCTTATGGCCACGTTACCCCCTATTTTCCATGTAGATCAGGAAAAAAAAATTAAAAAATAGAAATGCCAAAAAATATGACGATTTTAAAAATGCCATTTGAAATGGCAATTTTAAAAATGCCATCCCAAATGGCATTTTTAAAATTGCCATATCTTTTGGCATTTTTTTCCCCTGCAAAAAAAAGAAAAAAATGATAAAAAATAAATAAAAAAATTAAATTTATAAAAAATAAAAATTTTAATTTTGATAAAAATAAAAATTATCATTTAAAATTAGTATCTCCATTTGAAATTATCTTTTTAAAAAAATATCTGAAAAAAATTGATGTAAAAAAAAATTAAAAATACCATTAAAAATTTTAAGAAATAGAAATTATAATTTTAAAATTTAAGAAAATAATAATTTTAATTTTAATTCAAATAAAAATCATCATTTCAAATTACAATCTCCTTTTCAAATTAATTTTTTTAAAAAATATCATAAAAGAAGAAAAAAATAAAAACTATAAAATTTATAATTTTGAATGAATTTTAAAGAATAAAAATTTTAATTTTAATTCAAATAAAAAAATAATTTAAAATTATTTTGTTTATTTAAAATTTATTTTTTAAAAAAATATCTCAAAAAAATCTTAAAAAATTAAAAAAATAAAAAATACCATTAAAAAATGAGAAAAAATATAGCTAAATAAAAATTATAATTTTGGATTTTAAAAAATAAAAATTTTAATTTTAATTCAAATAAAAACCATCATTTCAAATTACTTTCTCCATTTCAAATTAATTTTTTAAAAAAAATATGTCAAAAAAAATAAAAAATTAAAAAAATACCATAAAAGAGAAAAATATTTAAAAATTGAGACAAAAATAAAAATTATAATTTTTAATTTAAAAAAATATTTTTTTAATTTTAATTAAAATAAAAAATACCATTTCATATTATTTTTCTCATTTTAAATTATTTTTTTAAAATATTCTAAACAAAGAAGTAAAAAATGAGAAAAAAATGAGGAAAAAATAAAAATTCAAATGTTAACTCAAATAAAAAACATAAATTCAAATTATTTTTTTCATTTAAAATTAATTTTGTTAAAAAAATATCCCAAAAAATTTATGGAGGTTAAAAAATAAAAAAATATCATAAAAAAATAAAAATATCAAAAAATGAGAAAAAATAAAAATTATAATTTTGAATTTAAAAAAATAAAAATTTTAATTCAAATTTTTTTTCAATACCGCACCTACGTAGCTGTTTGTGCTCGTACCAGATCGAGATGTACCAGTGCGGTCTGATTTATCTCATAATTAAATTATCCGATATACTATTATTATTTACATTATAATTTCTATAGTCCTTTTAGCATAACTTTTTCTCTCCTAATATTTTGAGATATATTAGAGTATGTGTAATCATATCCACAAAGTATAATATCTGATCACTTGAAATTAAATAATATAAAATAAAATTAATAATTAATAATATTAAATAAAATAAAAATATCAAACGTACAAAAAATAGTACAATAAAAGTTTCAAAAATACTAAGTACAAATCTAAAAAAGACTAAGTCCCACAAGGACGTCGTAGTGCCCGTGATCGTTTGGACCTTCTCAGGAAGGTCCTCAACGACTGCTTATGCTCCTACTGTGATGGCTCCTCCTCTATATCAGTAGAGGAGGTCTGCTGGTCATGCTGCTCAGGAATAACGGATGCTGTCAGATCATCTACGAACTGAGCAATCCGCTCAACCCTCTCATCTGAATACACGGATGGTCCTGAAAAGAAAGTATTATACTCATGTGGCCAACTGGTATCCGATGATGTCATCTGGGGGACGTAGGAAGAAGAAGGCGCTGCCATCTGTGGATCAAAAGGCGGTGGCATCTGTACAGCATCTAATGATGACATCTGCGAAATATGCGGTGATGATATATGTGGAATATATGGTGATGGTGTATATCTCATATTTGGTGCATCGGCTGCTCCATACCAAGGCGCACAGCTATATTGATCAACACCAATCGCCACCAATGTTCCAAAATTTGTTCTCTCTATCTCACGCAGTATCCGAATCCGTTCGTCCTCATCAGTCATAGATAAAGCACGACGAGCGTCCAACACAAGATCCGACATAGAATCAGTCTACAAAATAAAAATAAAACAGTCAATATACTGTAAAATATAAAATAAAAATATAACACAAATAACATAAACTAATTTTCGTAGTCTTACCAAAAGACGCACAGCAGAACTCTCGCCCTCGTATCCGAGAACTGCATACCGAGGATGTCCAATGACTCGCACTATAATGCTAAAAAATCAAGTCATGTAGTCATCGGTATATGAACGATCTCTCAAAATGGGATCACCATGAACAATGTGATCTCGACGTGCATCCCAAATATCGATGTACTCTGCATGTCTGATACGCCAGTCAATACGAGCTCTCTCTCGTCGATCAATACGATGAAGTCTCTGGTTGGTATCAAACTGCTCTGGGATATCCTGAATCTGACCAAACAGCCACAGGACACGATCGAAAAGATATCATTCTACCACATCAAAACAAATAAGTGGCACCCTAGCAGTCCATATGTCATGTCCAACTGTACACATCTGCGGCAATATAGCCAATATCTCATCTGTATATGGCTTCCACAAAAACTGATAGAGTTAAAATAAAAAAAATTAGTAAGCTAAAATTTTAATAGATTATGAATACTGTAAAATGATATTTATAAAAAAATTAAAATTTATCCGTCTATATGTATTAACTAATGTATCCAACTGGCATCTATAAACCCGTGTCACTCTCGTCGATACGTAATGAACGTTGAATGCAACGTTCCATCTGTTTCACAATCTACTCATGTTAAATAATTTTTATCAAATTTAAAATAGTAAGTTTCAAATAAAAAAATAATATTTTTATACCTATATCCCAATGGTCCATCTAGTCTGAATGGAACATCAGGATCATGCTGCTCTGATGGTATCTCGAGCAACTGTCATCGTAATGGACTGATAGTCGGCATACGCTCTCATACCTAAATCTGCAAATTTAAAAAAAAATCATACATGATATACCCAATGTTTGAAATATAATTGAATATTAAAAATAAAAATTTTTAATTTACATACCTATAATAATATAAGATAACCATCAATCTCACTCTAATCAGCATAAGAACCCCGACACATAGCTCTGTACAGGCAAGCTAGTACTGCACTGCCCCAACTGAGTCTACGAGCGAAGTTTAAATCCTCTAATAATGGCAAAAATATCAACTTCATCTTATTCGATGAAGTATCGGGTAACAGGACACCACCTAACAATCACAGTACCTGACCTCTAACATACTGCTGCACCATCTCCTCTGGTGCATCATCCGCAATATGAAAATGTCGATAATAATCATCCAAACACTCAATCCTGAGTCGTAAATGATCGAAAAAGTGTGTGTTGGGCTCCAACTCTAGCAATCGCAAGCACAAAGCCTGCCACTCCGGAATGGTAAGCGTGGGATCAACTCTGGTAACTGGATCGTCATCAACTGGTAGTCCAGTAAGGTTCCTGACATTCTGTAAAGTGATGGTCGCCTCACCAAATGCAAGATGAAATGGTGTATCTCTGGACGTCATCTCTCAAGCAAAGTAGTAATAAGACCAATGTCCATCTGTATATGACCGATCCGATATACTCCATAGAATCCAAGATATCGTAAATAATCCAGCACTCTATGTGAGATGTCCTTTGTCCTCCAGAAGTCAGCATCAGATCGTCGTAGACGAAGGTGTCTGAGCTCCTACAATAAAATATAATAATTAGATAATGTATATGATTTTTAAAAAAAAAATTAAATAGTAAATAAGATTTGAATGCTTACGTCGCCATCTAAAATAGTCTGTGATCGATGGTGCTCCTGCAATGTAAGAATACTGTTGTCTCGAGGATCGGAATACCACGGATCGTAAGTCATAATACGCTAATGAATCTAAAATAATGATATTATCACAAGTGTATTAAAAAATAAGAAATATGATATGATAGCCATTCATTTTATGAGAAATATATTTTAAACACAATATTATCATACAATACAACTTAAACACAAAATTTAGTTCATCTCACAGAAATACATAAAATAATGACGAAAATACATCTTCGGAGCCTTTAATTTCTTCCACTGCTTGAAGTTGAAGTGTGTTGAAGTATCCTAGGACAGCGATGGTGGTCATGACCCTGTTCCTTACAAATGCCATAGTAGTTCTTACTTCTTATTTGCCTATCATCCATCTCATTTCGTAGTCTTATTGACTTTGATCTACCTTTCTGCTTGGGTCTCAAACGATGATGATCAGGAATACATTTGAACATACGTGTATACATCCAATAATCTTCATGTGGCAATGGATTAAAGTCATCGCTCGAAGCATTCATATATGCTGTAATTATATATGCATCATCTACAAAATCACTAAAATGTACAATAATTTCTTGACACACAGCTAAAACGTGTAAACATGGATATTTGTACATGCTCCACTTTTCACAAGAATATTTTTTTTCAGCTAAAGTAACAGTATGAGAATTTCTTCCACCTCGTAACTCTGCGTTTGCTCTCCTCGTAAGTACTTCATATATACCTCTTTAAAGATTGAATGCTGTTACTCGATGCTAGTTAGCTTTAACTTGATCTTCAGCAATCTTAATTGCAACATGAGGAGTAAAAAGATTATTTGGATTCTCTTCTACATATCTCAAAATTTGGACATACTTCGTATTGAAGTATTTCACAAGACGATAAAATATCATTTGAACACAAGCTGTAATTGGCACATTTCTAGCTCCTTGTAAAAGACTGTTAAAAATCTCTGATAAATTTGTAGTTAAAACGCCATATCGCAGGCCATCATCATGTGCCAACATCCACTTCTCCTTTTTTATCTCGGACAATCAGCTCCAAGCCTCTTCATTCACTGTTCTGATCCTACCCATAATAAAGTTGAACTTACGAACTTGATGAGCGCTTCCTACTTGTCATACTGCTCTTTTCAGCTGCATATTTTTAAAATGAGTGTTGAAATTACTGCAGATATGTCTTAAGCATATCGGTGATAGGCACGTGGTGGACTCCATCCAATAGACTCATCTGCGATGGCATTTAATATACCTGGATGCCTGTCAGAAATTAAGCATATTCCATTTCTATCTTTGACGATATATGTTCTGCGCTGGAAAAAAAATCAACTCCAACTTACAGTTGTCTCCTCATCCATAATTGCATATGCTAATGGAAATATCACATTCTCTGCATCAATTTCTGTGGCAATTAACATCTTACCTTTAAATTTTTCATACAAGTACGTGCCATCAATGCTGATTACAGGACGGCAGTGCATAAAACCCTGGATAGATGGTTTGAAAGCTCAGAAAATATAATTTAAAAC
This sequence comes from Elaeis guineensis, assembly GCF_000442705.2. NCBI lineage: Eukaryota > Viridiplantae > Streptophyta > Magnoliopsida > Arecales > Arecaceae > Elaeis > Elaeis guineensis. The sequence continues at coordinate 28,358,702 of NC_026002.2, forward strand.
TCGGACATTGGAATTCACAGTTTGAAAAAAATTCCATGAAATAACTATACCGGGATTTGCATGTTGAAGTGCAGCCACATAATAGGATAATTTAGCATAAGACGGCTCCCATTCTCCATAAATATCAACCAATGCCTTCTGCTTTCCACACCATGCTTTCCTGTATGATACTATATATTGAAATTGATCATTAACGGCTGCCACAATAGCTTTAACTTTGACACCGGGATTTTTCTCAACAATATATCGAACTAGTGTGCCAATCATCCTTCCACTGACATGTTGTGGTCTCGACTCAACCCCGTAAACAAACAAGTGTGAGGATCTTCATATTTTGTGATTTGAAAATATCCATATTTTTTCAACAATGCAGCACGAAACCTCCATTTATAATTTTGAGCATTATCTGATGATGCGCATCGTACGGATCATAATTTTGAATGCGACTGAACTACATTATATGTCCGATGCTTCATAATATGATAAAGATCAATAGCTCTCCTTACATAATCTTTACTCTCAAACATTAAATTTTTAAAAAATTTAGTCATCGAGGAATCCTAAAACTGATAGTCAGAGTTCAATCTTCGACCAGCACTAACACAACCATCATCATCTAAATTTATATCGTTAAAAAATTATGGGGATTCGTGCAAACGAGGTTGAGGTTCTTCCACATTAATATTAGCCTGAACATCTTCATCATCATTCTCATCTTCACCATCATTATCATTACTGCTACTGTCCTCATCCGTCTAAAAATCTTAATCTCCGCTTTCATCTGACTCAAAGTCTAGATTATCAGAATTTATTCCACCGACTACCCAGTCATCATTTTCTATATGAGTGTCGTCTCCCGCACTTACCACTATTTCTAGCAAAGGAGAAGTCACCATAGCAGAAGACACAGGAGAAGTCACCATAGGATTCTGAATAATTGGATAACTAGGGCCGGCAATAGTGAAATATTGTTCTGCAAATACGGCCTCAACATTATCGGTTTGCACCATAGGAGTTACGAAAGGTAAGGAAGGCCCAACATTATTATCCGCTTGAGTTAAAAGCCAACTATAATATCCAAAGCTCGATACATCTTTCTTTTCAATATATAATTCTAAAAATCGACATTCTGCATATTTCAAAGGAAAGGTCAGTATTTCTTCGACATCTTCATCGTCATCAATTGGAACTAAGATATAATTGCTCTCCATTAACTATCCTGACAGATTAGGAGATTTTCATTTCAATTTTATTTCATATTTTTCTTTGTCTATAGGAATCTGTTGTATAAATGGTCCAATAATTCTTAACGTGATAATGATGACGATATTCTAATCATCTGATTTGCATAGTGACTGTACTGCACACCAGTTTCATCATTTTGTATCATGTCATCATAATACAATAGTACACGAACTCGAGTACTGGCCATTTTTTCGAAGAAATTTATGATAAAATCAAAATCAAAATATTTAGTATTACTAATTATTTTATCGTTTCAAAAGATTTACATGATAAATGCATCATATCATCAACAAATAGGTACAGATAGATCCTATCCCATTCGGGAATTGCAATAATTCTATAGGTTAACTACATTAATCAAATGATACGCAAAAAGGACCGAAAGAAATTTCGACAGTATTTTCTCTTAGTTCTCTCCACACGATTGAAAATGTGTGAGGAGAACTAAAAAAAAAATACTGTCCGAAATTTCTCTCGAACCCTCCACATATTATTTGAATAATGTAATTACCTATAGAATTAAATGCAATTCTCAAACTGTCCAAACTAGACAATCAATTGACCAATGTATATATTTTATAGTACCCGTACAAAAATATATAATCAAATATATATTTTATACGGATAATGTAAAATATCCTACATTGCTCAACTGACAGGTCTACGTTTTCATAAAATGCTTAAAATTTTTAAATTATGATCGAATCGAATTTTAAAATAAATCTTAATCTAATGAGATAAAAATAAAAAATAATGAGATAAAAATAAAAATTAAAAAGACTAAAATAGAAGGGTGCCGCAGGGTCGCACGGACCCATCGTCGGAGGGCTGCCGGGGCCCACCACCGAGGCCCGCCACCACGAATCGAAAGAGAAGGGTGCCGCAAGGCCACACGGACCCGCCGTCAGGGCCCGCCGCCGCGGATCGAAAGAAAAGGGCGCCGCAGGGCCGCACGGGCCCACCGCTGGAGGGCCGTCGGGGCCCGCGGCCCGTCGTCGGGGGGCCACCGCACGGCACGCCGTAGCCCATCGCCGGGGGGGCCGCCACCGGGGCCAGCCGCGGGGAGCCACCGTCGGGCCGCCGTGGGGAGCAGCCGTCGGGACCCACCACCTGCCGCCGGCCGTCTGTCGCCGTCGGCCAAGGAAAAAGAGGGAGAGAGAGAGAGGAAGAGGGAGAGAGAGAGAGGAAGAGGGAGAGGAGGGGGCCGGCCAAGGGAAGGGGAGGGCCGGGGCCCGCCGTCGGGGCGCGCCGGCCCGCCGCCGGCCCTCTGTCGCCGACGGCCAAGGAAAAAGAGGGAGAGAGAGAGGAAGAGGGAGAGAGAGAGAGGAATAGGGAGAGGAGGGGGCCGGCCAAGGGAAGGGGAGGGCCGAGGCCCACCGTCGGGGCGTGCAGGCCCGCCGTCGGCCCTCTGTCACCGACGGTCAAGGAAAAAGAGGGAGAGAGAGAGGAAGAGGGAGAGGAGGGGGCCGGCCAAGGGAAGGGGAGGGCCAGGGCCGGCCAAGGGAAGGGGAGGGCCGGGGCCCGCCGTCGGGGCCACCGCCAGAGTGCACCGGGCCGCCACCGGCCCTCTGTCGCCGACGGCCAAGGAAAAAGAGGGAGAGAGAGAGGAAGAGGGGGAGAGAGAGAGGAGGGGGCCAGCCAAGGGAAGGGGAGGGCCGAGGCCCGTCGCTGGGGCACGCTGGCCCGCCGCCGGCCCTCTGTCGCCGGCGGCCAAGGAAAAAGAGGGAGAGAGAGAGAGGAAGAGGGAGAGAGAAAGGAAGAGGAAAGAGAGAGGAGGGAGCTCACCGTCGTTAGGAGGTCACCGTCGTGCCGCCGGAGAGGAGAAAATGCCGGAGATAGCCGGAAAAGAGGGAGAAGAAGGAGAGAAGGGGATTTTTTTTTTGGAATTTAAGCCTAAAAAATGCCAAAGGGAATGGCGTTTTCAAAAACGCCATTCCCTTTGGCATTTTCATCCAATTTTTTTTCTTTTTTTTATGGTTTTTTAATTTTTTTTTTATTTTTTTTACTTATTTTTATGTGATTTTGTAATAAATAAAATTAATTTAACATCAACATTGGAATTTGAAATGATAATTTTTTATTTGAATTAAAGTTACAATTTTTTTAAGTAATAATTATAAATTTTATTTTTTTACCATTTTTTATTTGAATTATAATTAGAATTTAAAAAAAAATTCTACCATTTTTTTTTTCAGATATTTTTTTTAAAAAAATAATTTGAAATGGAGAAAGTAATTTGAAATGATATTTTTTATTTTCATTAAAGTTAAAATTTTAATTTTTTTTAAATTTTAATTTATAATTTTATTTTTTTTCATATTTGTTCTTTTTTTTACTTTTCGTATGGCATTTTTTTCTTTTATTTTTCTTCAATTTAAATTAAAATTTTAATTTTTTTATAACTTAAAATTTTAATTTTAACTTTTTTCTCATTTTTACCATTTTTTTCCTCTTTTTATGAAATTTGTTTGAGATTTTTTTTATTTGTTTGTAATATTTTTAAAAAAAATTAATTTGAAATGAAGAAAGTAATTTGAAACGATGTCTTTTATTTTAATTAAAATTAATATTTTAATTTTTTTAAATTTAAAATTATAAATTTTATTTTTTAAAATTTTTGACTTCTTTATGGCACTTTTATTTTTTTAATTTTTTATTTTTTTGAAAATCTTTTTTTAAAAAAATTAATTTGAAACGGGAAACTAATTTGAAATGATGATTTTTATTTGAATTAAAATTAAAATTTTAGTTTTTTAAAATTTAAAATTTTAATTTTAATTTTTTTCTCATTTCTTTCTCATTTTTTCTTTTTTTATGGTATTGTTTATTTTTTAAATTTTTAAAGTTTTTTTAGATATTTTTTAAAAAATTAATTTTAAATGGATAAAATAATTTAAAATTATTTTTTTATTTGAATTAGAATTAGAATTTTTATTTTCTAAAATTTATTCAAAATTATAATTTTTATTTTTTTCTCAATTTTTTCTTCTTTAATGATATTTTTAAAAAAAATTAATTTGACAAAATTAATTTTATGCTATTTTTTATTTTATGCTATTTTTAAGATGTTTTTGGAGATAATTTTTTTCAAAATTTAATTTTTAAATAATTTTAGAATTATAATTTCTATTTCTTTTCGATTCATTTTTTTAATGATATTTTTAATTTTTTTTTACACCAATTTTTTTCAGATATTTTTTTTAAAAAGATAATTTGAAATGGAGATACTAATTTTAAATGATAATTTTTTATTTTTATCAAAATTAAAATTTTAATTTATTTATAAATTTAATTTTTTTATTTTTTTATTTTTTTATTATTTTTTCTTTTTTTAGAGGAAAAAAAATATCAAAACATATGGTGATTTTAAAAATGCCATTTGGAATAGCATTTTTAAAAATACCATATCAAATAGTATTTTTAAAATCATCATATTTTTTGGTATTTTTATTTTTTAATTTTTTTCTGATCTACATGAAAAATATGGGGTGACGTGGTTATGAGAAAATATTATTCAAAATGATGTTTTACCGATTTTATATCATTCTGATAAATAAATTTAAAATAAAATTATTTAGATAAATAATTTTTTTTTATATTAATTAAAAAAAGAACTCTGCCTTCTTTTGGGCACCTACTAATATAAATGATTAGTGAATAAATTGGACTTTTTATATACCTTGTGTTCGGATGTTTCTGCTGAGAGGGGTTCTCGAAAGAATTCTTCGATATTTATCGAGGTCCGTGAAGTGCGTTGCAAAAGAGAAGACAGTAACTACCCACAAGGAGTTTGAGGCGGGCCAGAGATTTTTTGCCGGAGTCGTCTGTCCCTGTTTTGGAGCCTCGCCAGGCTCCGCTACTTCAAACAAGACGGAACCAACTGCTCCCCTTCTCGAAGGTAGCGGGGGTCCCCCCTTTTGTACTCTGTGCCTTTCTTTTGGCACCATCCATAAGCGGATACCGGCACTGGGAGGAGAAGATTGATTCGGATTCAAAAGTAGGGAACGAGGAATTACTGTGCCCCGAGGTGGAAGCGATTAGGACGGCTTGTTGTGGGGGAAATCCTTTGATCCCCGATCTGACGTTGCCGCAGAGACCTGGATTCCCGACGACGAAAGCCCACCAACGAGAAGATGAGTCCACCCGAAGGGATCTGGAGCCCTAGGGCTTTGATGGCTCCGTACGGGGAAAGGGATCAAAAAAGTTCAAAAGGAGTGTTCTCTGTTCTTACTTCTTGGCGACGACGGAGGAGCTTGGGCCTATCGTTCTGGAGAGTCTTGACGTCGAGAGTGCGCATCAGCTCGGGATTGCATCGAACTGACCGTGCTTCATGCCAGGAGTCACACAGGGGCTTGAGAGCTTAGGCTCACAGCAGCTCGGGAGAGAATCAGACTGTCCATGCTTGATTCCGAAGGTATGCGGCAGCTTGGGAGCCCGAGGAATTATCGGCTGGGCCGGAGAGTTTTGAGCCCAGGGAATTACCGACCTGGGTGGTTTGGTGCTGGGAGGCATATGGGAATGCGCACAGACTTGATGGCCAATTTAGAGAGTTTTGAGGTCGGAGAATCACCGACCTAAAATTTTCTGCGCTGTACATGTGCGTAGACGCGCAGGAGGCTCAGAGATGACTGAACTAATGGGGTTTGGCACTGGGATGCGTAGGAGAGCGGAGTCGGCCTTAGCCCGGCGGGATTTGATGCCGGAAGGTGTGTGGACCCTAGGAAGGGAGCCGGAGACTTCTGGAGGCTGCTGATTCGGTGGCAGACGAGGGACATCTTGTGCAATTTGGTGCTGCCATCAGCAACAAGGGGCTTGGCACCGACTGGGAAGTGGAGGGCACCGACAATGCCGGAGTTCGATAAGGTGCTGGAATCGTTGATCACGACCTGGCTGGGGAGCCTGAAGGTTTCCTGGTGCTGGAGGATCTCAAGCTCGGAGATGACCCGGAGCATGGAAATGCGGTTGTGGAGACGCTCGATGGCATGGGGAGAATCGATGACAGGGTCGTCGGGGTATCGGGCAGCGAAGTCCAGCAGCTGGGCCTTCCAGTCGTCACCATAGAGCTTGTGGATGATGCAGTCAAAGGGCCCCTGGTCGACGAGGGCACAACAAGGGTCGATGGAGATGAGATCGATGCCGCGACTGGCAGCGAGGCCAACGAGCGAGGGCTGTATGACGACGCTCTGCTGCTTCTTAGGGGCGAGGGCGTACCCTATCACTAATCTTTGCTGGAGGTTTTCTCTCTCTCTGTTTTTTTTTAATCGTGTCACTTGTAAGGCGACTTCGGCCATATCCGAGGCTGGATGCATGATGATTTTCTTCTTTTTTTTTTTTTTTTTTTTTATTATGTTACCTGTGGGGTGGTGTGATAGGCATCATTACACCCATTTGATGCAAAAGAACCAAATCGAAAAAGACTGCCATAGATTTTCGAAATTTGAGTTTTTTGGAACAGATATCCCATTTGGACAGATTTTTTTATTCTATTTTTTTTTTTTTTTCAGCTCATGTGTCCAAAAATTTATTGACATGCCAAAAAAAAATAAAATAATAGATAAGATTTGAAAATTTTTTATCATAAAGGTCAGAAATTTTATTTGAAGGTCTTGAAAAAAAAAAAGTCGGCAAAGATATTTTTGTCCCTCATAATATTCTTGAGCACCGAGCTTAGTCCTTTAGTTTTCTGAATTGATGAGTGTTATCACTTCACAGTACGTAGGAACTGCCTCCATTAATGTCATTATTAACAATAAGAGAAAGTTGGCATGCTGTCCCTCTGTTCATAACTGCCTCTATATTTAAAAGGGTATAAAGTAACCAAATCACAAGGAGACTTTTTCAGAGTCATCATATCACTCATAGGGCATGGGACAAGAGGAGGGGGAGGCATTAATGCCTCCCATCAAATCCAAGTGATCTAAAGCATATGTGTGCATGGGACAAGAGGAGGGGGAGGCATTAATGCCTCCCATCAAATCCAAGTGATCTAAAGCATATGTGTGGTGGTTGGCGTAGCTCAAAAGTCTTCCATCCCATGTCTCTAGTTGCTACTCTACAATACATTAAAGTGAAAGTGAAGCTGCTTCTTGCACACTTCTAGAAAAAAATGATGAAGGTATAGAGTTGTTTTGTACTTTCCGATTCATTATTTTTCTATAAAATTTTTGGGTGAGAGTCCTTCCTTTAATGCTAATCTATTGCTGCGAGGCTCAAAATCTGAGATAATGGGATCGAAAAAAGCCATACTGGAGGGGCTATAGCAATTCGATCTGGCAAGTCTTCAAGAAATCTGCAAAATAAGTCAAGAAACCGGATGGGGATCTTTCAGTTCTTGACTCTTCGATGCTTAAATCAGTTCGAACTTTGAGAATAGGAGATAGAAAAAATATAATAGAGAGCAAAAGTATTGATATAAAAATAGAGAGTTTGTGACTTTATGAGAGCTAGAGTCCCAACTGCAGAGTCTCCCTCTAGTTTGAGCTCTAATTTAAGTTTGAGACTTGAAAGTCAGAACTTACCTGAAGGATCTTCTAGCTCTCTATTTATAGAGGAGCTGATGAGGCCGTTAGAGAGTTTGTTAGGCCGTTGGAGAAGTTTGTTAGATCGTTAGAGGCCAGCTGTAAGTAAGCTAGAGAATAGCTATATGTATTAGCTAGAAATGAGATCATACTTAGCTATATATGCCAGTTGGGAATGAGTTGTAGCATGGCTATATGTGAGATCGTGGCCAGCTGTGGTTTACTTGTAGAGATTATGGTGGGCTCTCGCAGAATGATTGCTGCCTCTAATATAATGGCTCACTTCGGTACAAGATCGAGATGAGATCAAGTATCATATGAGATCAAACATCTCGGATATATGGAACACTTTACTTCAGATCGATATTTATATAAGCTGAAATGAGTGAGATCGGTATTTATATAAGCCGAATATATTTCACTAGAAGTCAATTCAGATAGCTTAGGTTGGTATTTATATGAGCTGAAATGAGTCAAATCAGCATTCAGCCTCCAATTGAGGTCGGCATTCAGTTTTTAATTCAAATAGACTTTATATGAACTCAACCTTTAATTCAGATCGATTTTCTTATGAGCTCAGCTTCTGATTCAGATCGATTTTATGATGGACTCAGCTTGTTGAGGTCAGTTTTAGGTTGAGCTTAGCTTCCTGATATTCTCAGCTTTTAGTTGAGATCGACTTTCGTTGAGGTTGGTTTTATGGTGACCTCGACCTCAAGTTGAGGTCAGTTTTATGGTGACCTTGGCCTTAAGTTGAGGTCGGCTATGCGACCCCACAACAACTATATTTAGTTGGTGAAAAAAATTATTCTGAAAAATGATATTGCAAAAAATTATTACATTTGATCGAAGATAAATCTATATAGAAATATTATCAAATTTATAAATATACTCTTAAACATAAAATAATTTTTTAATACTAGGATAGCATTACCATTTTTAATTAATTTTTATGTAATGACTATAATCATATAGCCCTTTATATAATACCATCTCTATCATAATTTTTTTACGAAAGTTCTTTATTGAATGAATTTAGAAAGACGTCAGAATAAATTTAATAATCACATATGTAGCTGTTAGGATTTGATACCTCAAGATTCGATCTATATTAAGCCTACAGCGAGGTTTGCGATGAAAAATGAAGTCCAACAAGATCAAGATCACCTCAAACGAAGTTCGGATGGCCGAGATACATGCTTTTGAAGTTTGCACGAAATTCGAGGTGATGAAGGACCACCGGCGGCACGACCGCAGGAGGCAGGACACCGCCCAGCGTGCGGCAGCATGTGGGCCAGGCGCACAAGGCGCGGTCTGGCATGGGGAGTGCAGTCCAAGCACGGGCGCACGATCCGACCAAGGCGCATGAGCGTGGGGCGCGGCCCAGGCCCAGGCGCCCGATGCGGGCGCGGCCCAGGCCCGTGCGTGCGGGCCAGCCCAGGCCCAGGCACCACGTCTGGGGCCTGTATCCCGGTCCATCGTGGATTGGGTGGTCCACAATCCAACGCATGGACCGCATGGGTATTTAAAATACGCATTTCTCGCGGTCCACGATACTATTCCATGGACCGAAGCGTGATTGGACGGTGTGGGTTGATTCGAGACTCCATCCGATGGTTCAGAGACCTAATTGGGCTTGATTAGGAGTCTTAAACCTAAGCAAACTCAAGTTTAAGGCCTTATAAAAGGCCCAGATCAAGAAACAGAGGTCTGGGGGGTGTGGCTTAGTTTTTTCATGGGAGAAGAGACTGTGGACGTGCACGGGTTTCAGAGGAGACCATACCCTTGAAGAAAGAGAGAGACGTGCGGTGCTGTGAGAGAAAGAGCTTCGGGAGGCTTTTGGACAGCGGACAGCAATCGCTTCAGGGGTTCAGGAGGGTCTTCTTAGAGAGAGAGCTTTTATGAGGGGAAACTTTCTGTGAGAGAGAAATTGAGAGTACGAGGGTTAAGGGCGATATCTTCTCTTGTAAAATTTTTTTTCATAGTGAAGTTTGCATGCCCCGTGGAGGCGAGCCCTTTTGTGGCTGATCCACATATTTTGATTATTTTTATTTTATTTCTTCTTTCTTCCTGCTGCATCATGCAGTACTGAAAAGGTCTTGGGAGGTGGTGTCCTAGCCAGACATCCACCCAACAAGTGATATCAGAGCGAGACGGTACAAGGACGCAGATTGCAGTAGTGGTGAGTAAGACTGAAGATGGAGAAGACAGGATCAATCAAGATGGAGATCAACAAGTTTGATGGAAAAAGTAATTTCTTTTTTTGGCAAGCAAGGGTGAAGGATGTGCTCATCCAACAAGAATTGATCGATGCTTTTTTGTGCGAGAAGAAGCCGACCACCATGGAGGTGCGGGATTGAAAATGGCTACAAATGCAGATGGTGAGTACCATCCGTATGTACCTAGCGGATGAGGTAGTGATCCATGTGCTGAGCGAGACTTCTCCAACGGTACTATGGTTGAAGCTCGAGGAGTTGTACATAGCGAAGTCTCTCACCAACACTCTTTTTCTTTGGAGGCAGTTCTACCAACTGCGGATGACTGAGGGACAGAACGTGCAGAAGCATCTAAGCCACTTTCAGAAGATCTTCATCGACCTCCTCAGTGTTAGTGAGAATGTTGAGGAGAAGATCAGGATGCTGGTTTTACTAGCGTCGCTTCTCCCTTCGTATGAGTCCTTGGTGACTACTCTTCTAGTGAGGAAGAGCACCATCAAAATGGATGAGGTCACCACGGTGATACTCCAGAATGAAATTCTCAGTAGGGAGAATCCGGCTTCGAGCTCAGATGGCGATACCTCAGCTTTGGTGGCTTCTGGAAGAGCAGGAGGTGGTAGACGGAGCGACAGGAGATCACGACGAGGTCGATCCAAGTCCATGAGGGACTTGAGCAAAATCAGATGTTACCGGTGTGAGGAGTTGGGACATCTAGCCAGAGATTGCCCTCAACTCAAAAATCGGATGGTGGCTGCTGTAGCGACGGCTGGCAACGATTCAGATGGAGATATCTTGGAGATATCTGACAAGGTATCTACTTCTTCCCAACAGTGGATATTAGATCTGCACACACCCATCATGTATGTTGTAGAGAGGAGCATTTTGATTCTTTGAAAAATAGTGAGGGTACTGTATATCTGTCAGATGGATCGAGCTGTGTGATCAGAGACATTGGAACGGTCAGTTGGAGGACACATGATGGTGCAGTGAGGAGATTGAGAGAGGTCCGATATATACCCGATTTCAGATGAAATATTATCTCACTTAACAGACTGGATTCAAGAGGCTACAGGACGGTAGCTGGTGGAAAAATTCTGAAGGTGCTATGCGATAATTGGATTGTACTGGAGGGGAAGAAGGAGAGCAGAGGACATTATTACCTAGCAGGAAGCCTAGTGCGAGATGGAGCTTCGAGAGTCAGGTGGAGTCCAGAGCGAGGTGGAGCTCCAAGTGGAGGTGGATCAGGCAAGAGACAGGAGACTCGAAAGGACGAGAGGCGACGTCGCAAAGTGAGATTCCTATTGCCGCAGGATGATGCCTCGAGTAGGTCTCAGATCAGGAAGAGCACAGCATACGACGGAGATGGGATTGAGCGATCTGGCTCAACTCTCATGTTTGTCCATCTATGATCAGCAAGCGATTGCCCCAGGACATGGGGGCGAGGAGATTCAGAAGCTCTCAAAAATAGGAGGAGGTTGAATATCGAGTCGAGATGGAGATTGATAGGATTTGATATCTTGAAATTCGATCCACATTGAGCCCACAGCGAGATTCGCAATGAAAAATGGAGTCTAACGAGATCAAGATCATCTCAAACGAAATTCAGATGGCCGAGATACGTACTTTTAAAGCTTGCACGGAACCCGAGACTATGGAGGATCGTCGGCGGCCGACGGAGAGGCGGTGGTGCGGCCGCAGGAGGCGGGACGTTGCCCAGCACGCGGCAGCGCATGGGCCAGGCATGCGGCGCGCGGCCCGGCCCAGGCGCATGCGCACGGGGCACGGCCCGGGCCCAGGCGCTCAATGCGGGTGCGGCCCGAGCCCGCGTGCGTGGGCCGGCCCAGGCCCAGGCACCATGCCTGGGGCCTGTACCCCGATCCACCATGGATCGAGTGGTCCACGCCCAACATGTGGACCGCGTGGGCGTTTTCCATGTGTTTCTCGCAGTCCATTGTACTATTTTATGGATCGGAGTGCGATCGGACGGTGTGGGTTGATTCGGGACTTGATCTAACGGTTCAGAGACTTAATTAGACTTGATTGAGAGTCTTAAACCTAATCAAACTCAAGTTTAAGGCCTCATAAAAGGCCCAGATCGTGGAACAGATGTCGGGGGGGTGTGGCTTGGTTTTTTCACGGGAGAAGAGACCATGGATGCGCACCGATTTCAGAGGAGATCGTACCTTTGAAGAAAGAGAGAGACGTGCGGTGCTGTGAGTGAAAGAACTTTAGGGAGGCTTTTGGACAGCGGACAGCAGTCGCTTCAGAGGTTCAGGGGGTCTTCTTAAAGAGAGAGCTTTTGTGAGAAAATTTTTTTTATGAGAGAGAAATTGAGGTACGAGAGTTGAGGGTAAGATCTTCTCTTGTAAAATTTTTTTTTCATAGTGAAGTTTGCATGTCCCGTGGAGGCGAGCCTTTTTGTGGCTGATCCACGTATTTTGATTATTTTTATTTTGTTTTTTCTTTCTTCCTGCTGCATCGCGCAGTACCGAAAAAGTCTTAAAAGGTGGTGTCCTGGCCAGACATCCACCCAACAGTAGCTTTATTAGAAGTAGTTTTATCAAATATGGATTACCGTCACTCAAAAATTTATCAAATACCAACTCCCAATGATATTTGATTTACCTTTTCTATTTGAAAAATAAACATGGAACCTATCAACTTTTTTACCATATCTTTCTTCTTTTTTTTCATACCAAACATGGTAATCTGACATGAGAATCATTTTTCCATGCCAAATTACCCCCAATCAAATGGCCCCTTAGAGTAGTTGCTAAAATGCTAGGAAATTTTTTTTTAAAAAAAGGTTTTGTTTCTGTTGCTGTTGTTGCTATCGTGGGGATCAAGTGGTTGCTTCCGCTACCGTATGGATGATGTTATTGGAGAATCCTAACTGTATGTTCTAAGGGATGTGCTTAGATCCAAATGGGTCATTTGCTTGGTCAAATTAGGTTATGACTCATGCCTATTGCCTAAACTTGGCATAGATTCAAGTTTGAAATTCCGATCTAAAACTAGGGGTATGTTTGGTTAGAGAGAGATGGAGAGTTGGACTCTAAAATGGAATGAGAATGAAGGACTCCTATTCTAATCATTTGATTGGAAAAAATCTCATTCGTATTCTAATTTCAGAAAGAAATGGGAATGTCTCAATCCTCTAAAATTCAATCCTTATTTTTTTTTAATATTTAAATATCTAATTTTGATTGTGAATCAAATATATTGAAAATTATGATCATTTCAATTCTCATTTCAATCCATTCTAATTTTGATTTTAATCGCCAACCAAACATGTCCTAAATTTATTAAATGGCAAGACACAAGATCTGGCCATATAGAACAACATTATTGCTAGGAAAGAAGATTTTCGGCCTTTGTCCGTGGCCTCATTAGTGGCAATCAAGTAAATTATTGATCAATCCCATTTATTGATCGGGTCAAAAGGAAGAATAAATATAAAACTTAATCTCTTTATCAATAACCCGATCCTTTAAACCTGCTTAAACAGATGTTGAATAGTTCAAAAAAGTTAAAAATATTTGAAATGGTTCGAATCATGACCCGAACCAAACTTGTTTAATACAAGATTAAGATAAGTTAATTTATTTACAACTTGGGCCCATTTATATCAAATCTTAACTAGATTAAATTAAATTGCAGGTCAGATCATAAATTGCTACTGTTGCTGTCTGTCTCTGACGGAATAGACGGCCGAGAGCCGAACACTGTGCCAGAGCACCGAACAGTGAAAAGTCGGGAGAGAATGCCCGCTTGTCGGAGAAAAGACACAGTTGAGAGGGCCGAAGACGAGATCGAGGGCTCATGATGTTCAACTAAAAATTGAACAGAGGTCAGATCAATGGAAATTGGACGGAAAGATCGATCGACGGCATTCGAAAGCAGCAACGAGACCCACAAGGTAAGTCTTCATCGGAGGTTGCTCCGACGAGGACCCTCCGATGCTCAAATCAGTTTCTACCTCAATAGATGGAGGAGCGAGAGGGACAGAGTTTTGGCTCTATGTTTTTGTGTGTACCTGTCGGGGATCCCTTCTTATCTCTATTTATAAAAGGAGAAAGATCAAGGATGGAAGAATAGAAGATCATTCCAATTGTGTTCCATCATACGGAGCCACATGGGGCATCTTTAAATGGCCCTAATGGCGGGCGTGCCTTTTGTTCGGCGCACAGATGGCTACGGTGGCAGGTCTTACTGCGCATGTGGCGCAATTAATGACTTCATAGTTTTTCATCACAGTGCGTAACTTACCGCCTAAGGTATGACTTCTAGATGATGTGACTTGATGTGACTCAACAAGATAGCGTGGCAATCATACTTGATGTTTAACTGCTCATCTGTCGAATGGTGCTACCCAATCATTGATTCCGATAGTCGGTAGGGCGTCGAATAAGTAATCGGCTATATGTCGAATATTACATCTCATCGTAGGCGACACGTTGAAATAAATCGGCTTAGTGCCGACTTGATTATGTGTGCTGCCCTTAGTCAGTCAAATATTGTCGATCTCAATCGGTGAAGAGCTGATTGAGGTAAAACTTACTGATCTAAGTTGGACTGGACCACAATAATCTGATCGGTGTAACGCACTCGATCAGTCAAGAGACGAGGAAGAAAACTAGCCGGCTAGGTGACGAAGATCTACCTCATTAAGGCTACAGCCATCATTATTCTCGTAGCACTCAAAATTCTTGCAAAGAAAAGCCATGCAAGCTGATGTCAATAGCCCATTACTCCATAAGCCATGTTGATCGTGCAAAGATAGCTTTGTGCCTCCCTAACGTCAAAGAGGAGATTGGGAGAAAAAAAGGTGTACAATTTTGATCCTTCCAAGGCTCCTAAATTTACTTCAATATGCATTGTTACAAGTCAAAATCTAGTAGCTTTCCACCCTAATGGATCTAAGTTCAAGAATCTCTCTGCCGTCTTTTTACACAAATCCTTGTTAATAAGGTTTGATTTGTCACCGGAGTTGCATAGTTCTTCCAGCATCATGAGTCAGATCCTCTACAATTGAATTGGTCTAAAAATTTGGATCGTTAAATATTAATAATATTTGGATGTAGAATGTAGTTAACTTGCCATTCAAAGCCAGCACCAGATGTGTTGCATGAGAACCAGTAGCACAGCTATTGAAGACATTTTATTATCCCGGAACACAGGTTGCAGGAAATCATATTGTTGGCCCAATATTAATGCGGGCCAAACTTGGGCCCAATGTCCCTTGTTTTTAAGCGACTAAGATGGAGTAGTTAAGCCAACATTCTATCATCTATTTGGGCCAATTTTTTCTTCTTTGTAGTGCAAAGAGAAAGTCTTTATGCATCGCATGTAATGCAACATGGAGCGTACCACCCAATCACATTGAAACACATAGCCATCACTTTCCAACGCACTGCAGTCTATTTTTTCCATTTAAAATTTTGAATGACAAAAATACCTCTTCTGTTCTTAAAAAATTATAATATCCTATGACCATATTATAAATATCCCGCAGTCAATTATGATTTCATGTATACAGGAAATCATAAATTTTTTTTAAGAAGTCATAAAGAGGAAAAAATATTTTCATCATTGAAAATTTATGAAATTTTTAAATAACAAAAATGCATCTTTCTTCTTTATAATATCCCGTGGTCAAATTATAAATAGAAAGTCATAATTTGACCACAGGATATCATAATTTTTTCAGAAGAAGAGAGATATTTTCGTCATTCAAAATTTCAAATAAAAAAGCAGAACTACAGATATTAAATGCATGTCAGAAAGCGATGGCTACATAGTTCAATCAGATAGAGTGGTGCATTTTTTCTACAATGTATGCGGTGTAAAGAATTACTCAACAAGATGGACTCTTGGACAAGTAGCCATATTATCCCAACTTTTCTTACATTCTAAAGCTGGAAGCATTTTACTTGGAGCCAGATTGCAAAAGCTAAGTAACTTGGGTGGCCTTGCTTCAGATATGATCAAAGAACAAGAAGAAAAAAGAAGAGAAGCCAGGCGTTCTAGATTGGGCTAATTACTTCATGGAGAAGGAAAGATGGTTAGTGGAAGTTTACAACTTTACAAACTTTTCATGGCATCAAAGTTTACTAAAGCAATGCCTATCCCTTGAAGAAGAAGTGGACCTTCTTTTATGTTGATTACTTTCTTACTGCTTTTTTTCTCATGTAATTTCTTCCAATCCAATCCAACGTTAGTATGTGTTGTTCCTCATCATTCTTCATCCAATTGGTCCCCCATGCAATCGGTTTTCCTTTTAAATGAAGAAGCTTCACTATGGAGACATAATTAAAGATATCATGTTATCAATGCAATTATTAAAGTAAGCTTTTTCATTAAGTGTAAGGGCCATAATGCAAATTTGTGGTTCCGTTTGGAACTATATCTACTAAAAAATGAGGGCTTAAACCCATGTAGTAAGGTCATGATTGGAAGATTATTGTGCACCACTTTGTTGTCTACAACTGAAGGAAAGTAATGTTAGTTGCACTCATTTTTCCCAAGAAAAAAAAAAAAGCTCAAGATTGTTGGTAACAGTGTTATAACCATTATAATGGCTGTTGTAATTGTTTTGGCCATCCTCCACTACATTATATACATAAGCAGGTAGAAAAAAAATAGCCATTATAATGTGTTATTCATCGTTATAATGGCCCACCATAATATGACTAATGAGCAACGTTTTCACTTGTATGAGTATCTTTTTCAAATAAAATACTAGTTTTTCAAAATTTGAAGTTCGTTTGATGGTACAATCCAAAATTTTTATCCAGCTGCTGTTATTGTCCATTTTTCTACCATGATACCATTATAGCATTTATTATTTTTGTCCTCTTATTTTTTATTATAATACCCACTATAAGTGCCCTTATTGTAATTATTATTTAAATATTAAAAAATTGAATTGTTATCTTTTCAGATAAAGTATGGCCACTATAACTGTTACAATTTACGGTTTGACATGCATTTAAAATGTTATTTGGACATGCAGACAAGTGACCTCAAATGTAGCTTGCAATAATGATATAATGCTTCTGACAGGGAAAGTAGCTTGCAATTATGATATGTTGCTTGCCCAGTTGATGAAGCCCCACCAAGCAATAATTTGCAAATGAAAACAAATAAAAAAATAAAGCAAACTAAATGGCCATTTGATATATTTATTTAATTTTTCTTCATTGATTATATCAACCGAAAGCAGAAATGGCCACTATTAATTCTTCATGCCTTTAGTGATACCTTAGCAAAGAAATCATGTGTTTTATTGGATATCCATTATTGTAATAATTCAATCTCGGAATAAACTTGTAAAAAATATATACCTTTATTTGACATCGTAATCCTAAGAATTTACTGCATCATCAATTAGGACTACATCAAATACCATCAGTCAATCACCATCTAAAACAAGTCAATAAGCCTACACTCATCATCACCTAATCATAGATAAACATCACAAATCATAATGCTTCAACAGTGACCATGTATCTCTCCCCACCATCCACTCCAAAAGTCACACCGACCTAGTCAATCACATAGCACACCCATTTCTAGCTTCAATCATGCACCACCGATTCTTGCATCTTAAAATTAATTCTCATCATGTCTATTTAACTATGCCATGACATATTGTCCAAGATCCACACCTAACTTTCCTACCAGAATCCATATCTCACACTGGGTACCACACCTAACTATTGAAACCCAGAATTTCAGGTGGAATGTAGACTCTCTCTTTCACCAATTAACCATGTCAAGGCCAACTCTATCCAATCTATGCCAACCGCAACCATTATTTTGTCGTCTTCATTTTAATAAATTTTGGACTCGACCCACAAAGCCAGACAAAATAAACCGGACCCAAACCGGTCCAACCAAACAACCGCAAGCAATAAAGTCAGCCTGTCTGGGTCAAAAATGACATGGATTGGATCCCTCCACCGCAAAAGTAAACCACCACGTCATCGCCTCAAATAAATAAATAAAATCCAGCGAGGGACGGAGGCGAGCGAGAGAGGGGCAGGAGAAGGGGAAAGCCTTGGGGATTTGGAGGGCGGGAGACAGATGATGATGACGAAGAGCTCGATGGGGGCGATGGAGGGGGCGGTGGTGGACGACATTGTCCGGCGGCTCATCGAGGGCGGCCGGAGCGGCGGCGGGAAGCAGGTCCAGCTCTCGGAATCGGAGATCCGGCAGCTCTGCGTCGAGGCCAAGCGGGTCTTCCTCTCCCAGCCCAGCCTCCTCGATCTCCACGCCCCCATAAAGATCTGCGGTGAGTTGGATTCCCTTTCTCTTGATTCCTTTTTGTTTTCTCGGGGTTCTTGCTATCGTTGGCGCATTGGGCTAAGTATGAGTTGGTTTTGTGGAAGAGTTGGGGCATGAGATGGCAGGTCGTTGGGATTTTTATTGGGTGGTTTGTTTTTGAATCTGTGCCATAACAATCTCTTCTGGTTGAGGAGATTTTGGGATCCGGAGGTGGATTTGGGGTGGTCTGGAGAATCTTTCTGTAAGGTTAGTTAGAATGATGTCTCGATTCGTTGTCTCAATTACAACATCCGTGGAAGTTGTCTGGGATTTTTTTTTTAATTTTTTTTTTTAAAAAAAGGCTTCCAGGTTTGACTTTGCAGCATGAAGGCAATAGAGTTTCGATTTTTCTTCTGTTTGGGTATTTGGAGTTACAATGGAAGCACGTGAACTCTCTCTAGATTAAAGAGATGTGTATCTAAGAAGGAGAATGCAAAGCTTCGAATAGATAACGTAAGCAACAACAAGGAAGCACGACTTCATAACCAGTGTTTCTAAATGGAAATTAAAAACAATGATCTGAATGTCGAGACATTGCTGTCTGCACTGTGTAACATATCCATAAACAGTGTTTTTTCCTCCCTTTTCACAGAATACGTTCATTTATAGGGCTTCAATCGGCTTCTCATATATTTCTTTGTACATCCAACCAATGCAACCTTAATTCTCCTTATAATAATATGATCTAATATTTATAGTTCTACTGTTGGCCGAGGATTTTCCTTATGTTTCATATGGAAGCTGCGAACACAACACCTACAGGCACCTTGCCGCTTGATCCACTCATCTGTGATTCTAGTAGTCATACTTTGGTTTATTTATCTGCCTGTCTCCAATACAATGGCCATCACATTAGACCATGTCCTTATTTTATCGCTTTTGCATGCCTTATACTTCATTAACATCTGGTGCTTTCTAGCATGATTTTAATATTTTAGTCAATTTTACTTTCATTTTATTAATCAAAACTAGTATCTCTTTGAATGACATAAATAGTCAAGTCTCCTGCTTATCGTCTTTAATGATCATATCTTAGGACTAACTATTGGTGAGGTCTCACAAGTCACTGCAATCAAGATCATGTCTTAGGACTCCGCACATGCTGAAAAAGAAAAATTGTCTAACTTTCTACCTTAACAGTGACCTAATTAGCCCAAATTAATTTTATTGCATGAGTTCTTCAAGCCAATAGAAGTCATGTTTATTCTTTCAAAATATATGCCACTTCAAGCAACCTTGTCATTTAACCTTCTCAACATGACCCTGAATTAATTTTTTAGGCATGTTGCAGTTTTCCATGGTCTCTGTTCCGGCACACTTGCACTATAGACATAGATACTTAGCTTATTTTTAAGCTTATTTCAATGTAATTGGTTAATTTTATTGTCACTTTTATTTTTATTGTGAATATCACTGCCCTTCTTCGAACATTGGCATTTTCCTTAATATGTTATTAAGACAGTTTACCAAACTACTCAAATTTTCCTTTTATCTTTTTACTGATGAACTTGTATTCCTTTGATTGCTTGCCTTTTTGCAACTTATGCAAAAGCTATCTGTAGCCTTTCCTTCATTTATCATAGTCAAGGTTTGCTGCACCACCATCCTCCGTATCTTTTCTCTTCTAAATTACATCCTCAATTTGATTCATTCGATGCACTTTGAAAACAACCTTTTCGTATTATCTTGGTTTCCCATTTTCCCACCAGATTTGAATTCACTACACTCTTAATGCACTTAACTTGTTTTGAATGTCTCATATTAGCTTTCTTGTTTACCTTGATCTCTTCAATATTTTTTCATTTTTGCCATTTTTATTGTAGTGGATCCTCTTTTCATTTATCGACTTTTGGATCTTAAGATACCCCACCAAATTTTTTTCCTGTCTATGCAATTTCCCTTTAGATATTCTGTACTTTCTGTTTGAACTTGGCAACTGAAAATCACTGCCAATTTATAACATGCATTCAGCTTTCTTTTAGGGTTTTCATCCTTGCTGTTTCAACTTAAAAGCTGAAGCTGACAGTTCTGTCAAGTGGATTTGGTCCAGCTTGGATCATGAAAGGCTAAAGTTTTCTTGCCACTCTGGAAGATGTTGTTTTAAAACTTTTGTGTTGTTTTTTATCCACGTATAGCAGTTTATTGGTTGGAGCTGGTGCCACCTGTGTGGTCATTATAAGAGTTGAGCTCATTGTTGTCACCAACAGCCACCCTTTGGCAATCCACCCAAGGCAGCCAGCCTAGTGCCTTCACTATTTTAAATGAAGTCCCAGAAAGTGGCTATAGCTTTGCAAAAACTCTTAAGTGAGAGTTTCTGTGCCTATTTCAAGCATTTATGTAACACATTAAGCCAATCTCTCTTGAGGAGTACTTTTCTTGTTACCAGATATCCATATAAGTTAAAGATTATATATTGAAATGAGGGATGCAAATGGGCTACCTGCTGGCCAAATTTTTACTGTTCAGGCTGGTTTGTCATGTCAGTCCTATTGAAAATTTTAATTTTCTTGATTGAAAGCCAGCCCATTAGCATACTTAACTAATATTAATCTTAATATCTGCATAGATAATTGGTAGGATATTCATAATTTCCAAAATCAGTGATTTCTCAGAGCATAGTTCCAAAACTAGGGATTCTCAGTTCCATTAGAATCCATGGTAGTATAACAATTTGGCTGGGTTCCTGTCCATAACAATCCAAGTTCCAGATCACTGCATAGAAGCCCTCCCCATCCTATTTGTTGAAAACCTACTATTTTATGATCATATCTCTTCATTTCACCTCATATTCTTCTGAATCATCATAATGCCATATCAATCGTTTCTTGTTTGAAATAGGCCTAATGGGACAGAATCATATAGAATTCTGGCATGACGAGCAACGGTGCTTCAACAACTTACTGTCAAGTTCAGAACCTATGAAAAATATAGCAACGGGTCATATACTAAGGTTCTAAATATCAATTCCCATTTCCGGTTCAGACAAGTGAAACGAGCTTCTTTTTCAGGAGTCTGGGTAGTTCTTGCTCCAGCTTCAGTCACTTTGGCCAGCCAATAATAAAGTAATCCTAAAGTTGAAAATAAAATGGTGGTTCTACCATCTTTTACATCCAGAAGAAAAAGTATAATTAATCAATATTCAAGAAACAAAGTAGACATCATTTTTAAGTAAGTATTGTTTGAGACATTGAGTATATTGTTTTGGTGGTTTCATGATGAAATAATATATGTATGTACATATGTATTATTTTAACATGCATTTATATATATATAATAAGTCTTATAGAAAAATAATTTGAATCTTGTTTCACATTATTTTAGATCATATTATATCATTTTATAGTTTGATGAAAATTTCAATACAAAAAATAGATGTCTATAAGGCTTAAGATAGCTAAGACTACATCAAAAGTTTTACTTCTCTAAATTTCTTTGGACTCCGATATTGAATGCTTCCAAATATTCACAGAACTTGAAAAATTTAAGCTTAATCTGGGGAAATATTTCTTGGACCTGGTATGATTAGAAAATGATAAAGACTTAGCATGAATTGCCTACATACACAACAAATTTGGCCCATAAGACGTTTCGGACAAAACTGAGTCCAGATTCATATCAGTTCTAGTTCAAACTGATGAGTTGTGGTTTCAGAATTAGACTATAACTTCAACCATGGCATATACATATCCAGATCCCTTGTCAAAATACAAATCCTGGTCCACTCACTAAATCTGAACAGGCTACATGACCTTACAACTGCTCCATTGAGCATCCAATTCACCATCAAGAGGCATATTATGTAGCTTTTGAGAGATGGTGTTAAGCCAAAATTCAGAAAGAGTGTCAATTTAATATTAAACTGATATGACTTGGCCGTTTCAGAACTAAAAACTATATCAATATATCAGTCATTTGTCCTGTTGACCTGTAACAATTGCGTAATTGTTGGTCAAAATTGTTCTTTTTATTATTCTAATAAATGTTTAAGTTAGATTTCTCAATCTACAGTAGTCACTGGCCATTTGTCCATCCCATAGGTGCACAACTTGCAAGCTTCTGCTACCAAGGCTGGTAGAAAATGTTAGAATTACTTCTGATTGTGCTCAAAAAAAAAAAAAAAAAAAAGAAAAAAGAAAAAAATCTGATTTTTCTGCAACTAGGTTCAGTTATCAGATTTATCTGAGTATGAAATTATCGATATAGTTTACTTGCATCATAAGAATTAAAATTATGTTGATTTGGCCAAGCTGCAGTGTCTAACATACTCTAGAAATTGATGTGATTATAGCTGTAGTTGGAAAGCTTATTCTTCCATTATTCTCAAATGTTTATGTTGTCCTTTTATTATTAAGATTCCAACCGTCTCCTGAAATGTAGAAGTAATAAATGTTCATATTTGTGCCTTGTTGTCTTGGGAGTTGTCTACTCCACTTGGGGACATTTTGTAATGCACATCATAGGGGAAATTGTTGGAGTCTTGCAGAAATCATATTTGAAAAGCTGGAGATTTCTACATCCTTGATCATTGTGTAGCAATGCTTAAAAGTTATCGAATGACTTAAGTCTTTACTGAGCTGATGAGTGGCCAACATAGTGTCCAAGTTCATAAGCATTGCTAACTGAACTTGCCTTACGGGCCTATGCACTTCAAAGTTCAGTGTGCTATTATGCTGGTTGTGATACCTTAAAAGTTCATAGATTTTATGATAAATTTTGTCTAGGATATCCATCTGATTATTTTTTTTTAATTGTAGGCTAAGTCTCTGTTGTACAAGGAATGAATACATGTGAATATTACAACTTCTTGATCAACTTAGAATCCATAATTTAGCTTTCTCTCCAGTTAAAAGTGTGCATAGTAATATATTGAATTCATGCAATCTTCGAAGTCCTGTCTCTTTCTAACATAGTTGATGTGTTACAGGTGATATACATGGACAATATCTTGATCTTATAAGGATATTTGAATGTGGTGGCTATCCTCCAGCTTCAACTTACCTATTTCTTGGGGACTATGTTGATAGGGGTAAACAGAGTTTGGAGACAATATGTTTACTTCTAGCATATAAAGTAAAGTACCCTGACAAAATCTTTCTTCTGAGGGGGAACCATGAAGATGCAAAAATCAATAGGGTATATGGTTTTTATGATGAATGTAAGCGGAGGTTCAATGTTCGTCTCTGGAAGATATTTTGCGATTGCTTCAATTGCTTACCTATTGCAGCGCTTGTCGATGAGAAAATCTTGTGTATGCATGGGGGGCTTTCACCAGAGTTGACCAGTTTGGACCAATTAAGAGATATTGAGAGGCCCACT
Organism: Elaeis guineensis; assembly: GCF_000442705.2. Lineage (NCBI taxonomy): Eukaryota > Viridiplantae > Streptophyta > Magnoliopsida > Arecales > Arecaceae > Elaeis > Elaeis guineensis. The sequence goes on from NC_026002.2 coordinate 28,382,325, forward strand.
GAGATTCCAGATGATGGTCTTCTTTGTGATTTGCTTTGGTCTGATCCTGATCCTGAGGTTCAAGGGTGGGGAATGAGTGATAGAGGGGTTTCATGTACTTTTGGTGCTAATAAACTTGTTGAGTTTTTGGAAAAGAATGATCTTGATCTTCTATGCAGAGCTCATCAGGTCAGTTAAATTTAACATCATTTTTCTCATTCTTTTTTTTTTTGTCTTTTTGAAGGAGCTATTATCTCTAACATGTGAACTTTCAGGTAGTAGAGGATGGATATGAGTTTTTTGCACAACGGAGATTAGTCACGATATTTTCAGCTCCAAATTATTGTGGTGAATTTGATAATGCTGGTGCTTTGTTGAGCATAGACGAGTCCCTACTGTGTTCATTTGAGATATTGAAACCCATTGGAAATAAAGCTGGACCAGGCAGCTCTAACACATTAAGACCAATACCGAAGAAGGTAATTCTTATATCCCATTGTTGCGGGTTTTTTCCTGATGACTTGTTGGTGAAATTATGTAATTTATCTTGTTGCTTAATAAGCAATTCATTTTATACTTGTTTTCTTGGACCCTATTGTAGACACTAATTCACTATTCTGGTTTCTGGTTAGCAGTTGGCAAAAGGCGGGAATATTTGATGTCTCTACATTTATGACCAATCCGCTCAGCTAAAATGACAATGTCCAGAGGGTTTTCATCCAAGCTTACATTAATTCTCTTTTAGCTTCTAGTATCTAGTCTGGCAGGCGTTGCAAGACATTTAACACCTCTTTAGACCATCAGGAAGTCAAAGCTTGTATATTAATTCAAAGCTTGTGTATCAATTTCCAGGAAAAATCTGTCAATTAATTCCAGAGACTTTCTTCTTATGTACAGCAAAAAAGTGTTGTTTAATGTAATTTTTCTCCCTTCCTCCTCCTTTACCCATCATCTACCTAGTGGATTTGTCGTATGTTTAAGTTGGACGGCTTTAGACTTCTCTCTGGCTTGTTCTTGATTTGAGGTGGGATCATTGGTTGTCATACTCTATGATACTTTTCACTGCAGCCTTGGTATCTTTGGAAGATGGTTCATAGTTATCATCTTTTCTCGCCTCATAATAATGTGAAATTGCTTTAGCAATGAACCACTATTTGAAATGTAGAATTCTAGATCGTCCTAAAACAACAAAGTGCACTTAGACTGGAAGGCTGTCTATGGTTTTGTCTTTCCCTTTTCTCATTCATCAAATTAGTAGTCCAATGTAAGTTCTATCATATGGGTAACCGTAAGCTCCTTCAAGAAAATGTAATGTCGTTACTTGGATTGTCTATATTTGATACTGCATTTATAGAGCTTATTAAATCCAATGTAAAATGCTTGGTTACTGCAGCACGTGAGAAACAGGGTTGTTTGCCAACTTCAACAGAGTTTCTGTGCCAATGATCAGCTACTATGATGAAATAGACATAAGATATGTTGGACCAAACTGCTTGGAACTGATTTCTATTCCCCCCCTCTTCCCTCAAATTTAGGGATTAATTCCACCATTTTTTTTAAAGTTCTATGTGGATGCTAGGGACCAAGGGAAAGGTAAGGAAACGAAGGAGGTAGATCTCCATTGGAATAATTGCTTTCTCACAATTTGCAAAATATAAAATCCTCCCTTTTTCGTTCTCTTTTGTGGGTTCTGGATTGTAGAGTGGTTTATCTGACTAATTGTATCGTATCATGACCAGTGGCTGTTGGAGTATGACTGGACTCTGATAATGTTTTTCCAACTTCCAAGAATTTAGAACAATACTTTTATAGAGGGAGACTCCTTTTGGATGGCTAAGATGGATTGCTTCCAAAGCCCTTGAAACTCTACCTAGTAATCTTGTTCAAATTAAAGTATGATGTGATATTATCAACCAAACAGCAATTAATTATATAGAAAATTTAACACAAAAAAGACTAGAAATCCAGTGCTCAAAAGATTCAACTTATTATATAGTGCTATTAATCAAATTTTTGCAATGAAATTGGTATTTAAGTTATAGGCATGGCCACATATTGATCTAGATACAATGAAATTCCATTTGGTTCATTCATTTCTCTTATTAAAAATTTAACTGGAGCCTTACAATAAATAACTATATCACAACAATTTTCATCCAAAGAATGTACAACATTCATCTAATTTTTTTTCTATATTGTATAGAAAAATAATGGTTTTAAAATTACGGAATGTTCTTTCTTGATTTAATCTATTATTTTAATACCATGTATACCCTCCCATTTTTCTTAAAAAATTAAAATTACTTTTGTAAGATATCTGAATAGATTAAATTCTACCTATTTCTCATATTCATCTTCCAACAAAATTGGACTCTATTCAACTCCTAAATAGAATCACTTGCTCTCTTCTCTTTTTCCTCAAATATGTATAGAATGTGCCTAGTTGGTAGCCTAATAAAACATGAATCTCTTTGAGTTGAATATATATACAATGAAGAGGTTTCTTATAATTCTAGAATATGCTGCCACGAACGTACAAACATTTTTTCAAAAAACAAGTTTTAGGTTATAGCTAATTGTGTTCATAAGCTTGTTGTAGTATTGAGTTGTTTTGTTAACCAATGTGCCCAAGCTATCTCATGAGGATCTAAACATGATCACATATAAAGATCTATGAAATCCTCTAGTTTCTCTTTTTTCTTAGAAAAAAAAAAAGAATGTGAGATAAAATAGGATTCAAACATACCCATTGGATACTTTAGGTTCAATATTAGATCATGACATACAAAGAACACATGCTGAAGCATAATCGATAGTTCAAAATTTTTTGAAAAATACTAATTAAAAATTCAATATTTTTTTTTGAGATATATATCCGCATCTATTTATATTTGACAAATATAGATGTGGTTATGGATATTAGTCGGTTGCTAAAATTTTTTTTCGTATCTATTTCAAGCAAATATGATACATATAGGATTATAAAAGTATAGATCTAAAAAAAGATATAAATCAAATAGTTAAAAATCATAAAATCAAAAATATTGTTGAATAAAGACTAAATTAAATTAGCAACATATTGATACGATTATTGATTTTTTTATAAAAAATTATAAATGTTATATAAAATTAAGATTTATTAATAGAATCAGGTATATAAATATTCGGATATTTAAATTTGGACCGACATGCGGATATGAAAATTGATTCGTGCAAGTATTATCTGATCCCATTTTATGCCTAAAAAACAGGAAGAAACCCAGGTCAGCAAGGTCGCTGGAGGTGCGTTCCACGAATAAGTAGTTCGTGAGCTAAAACTTTGGCTCGAGTTCGGCTACAATCTTGAGCGGGCCGCGAATCAGAGAAGCAAGAGGACTCCTTTGCAAGAATTCGCTCTCCGCCTCCCTGTTTCTCGGTATCTCTCTCACTTCCCTCCCCGCTCTCGCTTGCGAGGTAAAAGATGAGCACCGGTGGTGATGACGCTTCGACGATTCCACCCAACATGACCATCTACATCAACAACCTCAACGAGAAGATCAAAATGGATGGTAAATTCTCTCCCCCTTTTCTTTCTCCTTTTCTTGAGGCGATGCAAGAATCCATTTGCTTAAACCCTAAACCCTCAACACAAGATTAGAGTTTATGTGATCATATCCTTTTGTTACTTCTCTGTCTTTGGTATATCGAGAAAAACCTAGGTTTTATGTATGCCCTTATTGTTTTGTTTTACTTCTCTATCGTTCAGCTATGGAATTATAATCTTTGACCAAATGATATTTCATCAATTCTTTGGATCTAGGAAAATGTTCCATGCTAACGTGTTCGGGTCCAGAACCATAACCATGTAATCCAATGCACGGGATCTTGTAGCAGTTTTCAAGAAGGCCCTATTAATTAGCATTACAAGAAGAAATCACTTATGGAAACTAATATAATTAAATCAGCTCTTTATAGACAAACTTGGGATCTGCGATCCTATGTAAGAGCGATTCAGGAACATGGGATCCTTTTCTATCAGATAGGGAGGGCTGCTGCACAAAATGTACTTCTAAATAATTGTCCTGTGGATCCTATATCCATTTATATGAAGAAGATATCATGTAAAGAAGGGTATTCTTATTTGTGCAAATGGTTCTTTGAACCTGGAATGGGCAGACAAATTAATGATACTTCTTTATCTTTTGGGTTGTGTTGCCAGATCGGTTGCTCGAGATCTTTGGTCTTCATCCGAACTTGATGAAAACAAAGGATCCCTTCTTATGGACTCGTTGAGAAATGCCTGTTGCAAAAAATATGTTATTACCTTTTCTTTTCTTCCAAGCTGAATACCTCAGTGTTGGTGATGGTCTGCTGAATACATGAACTGCTTTACCTGGTCTATAATTTTCCAATTTAATCATAGAGTCTTGATCTTGATTAGTTTGGTGATTGCTAACTTGACATGGATTTGGGAATGAGCCTTGAAACTGACTCTGAATCTGAGTAATATAAGATGGGGTTATGTGAAAGGAAGAATGATGTCAAATTTGGACATTATGTTTTTTGTAGACTGGATTTGTTCAATAACTCGGTAATTTAGGGTACCTCATAAGGTATAGGTGTTTGTTTGACTTGGGGTTTTGGCAGAATTCGTGTGGCTGATGGTCTTTGAGAAATAGGATGTTCCATGTGCTGAAAGATTATCAACTGCATTTAGAGGTATGGTTTTAGGTTTCAAGATCTGCTTGTGTGAATTAGACTGTTCTTATATGACTTGTCTTCATGTGTTGTGGGAGAATTGCTTACTAGTATGCTACATTGGAAAAGGGGTACGTTTGTGCCAGGCTTATGACTGAAAGTTTCTGTAGCATTTCTACCATGTTTTGATGTACTAGCCTGACTGCAGAGAAAATTTCTTGCTTTTCTCTGACCTTTAATTAGATGTAGTGTATTACTCTTTAGTACTGGAAATGGAAGTAAGAAAATAATGAACATTTTGGAACTCAAATATTTCGCCAAAATTTAACGGAGTTTCATTTTTGAAGAAAAAAAAAAAGGCATAACCGAATCTTACAATTATAAAATTTTAATGAAAAAGATAATAATTTGAAAAGGTTACAGCTGTTTGGAGAATTTCATGGCTACCATCCTGACTGTAACTAATTTATGGAAACAGGATGGGAGGGGGATGCCAATAATAAAATTGAATGGTTGGTGTAACAATGGACTCTGAAATGCTTGTATTTATTGTAATAATAAAGAACTTATACAAAGAAGTGAAGAGCATTGGAGTTGATGAAGTAAACATTGATTATTGTAACTGTTCCTCTTCTTTGGGCAAGAAGACTTCAGTTCAGTTCCTATCAACAAATATAGTTGGACATGCTTACATCATAAGGTCAATAAAATTATACAGTGAGTTGAAACCTGCCCCTACGGTTGACAAGCTAAAAGGTGCCTTGTCTGTATCTCAGATTCCCAATATTGTTTAGTAGCAATAAGCAACATCAGAGGAGGATTGTGGCAGTATTTGATTTGGCCAAGAATCAGCAAATAGCAGATAAGAAGTGTTATGCATTAACATTATGTATCCCCAGGCCTTTAGATTTTGTCTGCCTAATTCATTGTGGAATTTGATATTTGGGGCTTCCTTTCCACTTTATGGACATCATCTATGACTGAATATTAACCTCTTTACTCATATTTTGATGCATCTTCACCTTAATTTTGAAGCAGTAATAAAAAGAAGCTAAAATTTTCACAATCTAACCATCCTAACAGGCTTGCCATAGTTTCTTGCTTCTTTGCCTGTACACCTTTCATATGTTCTCTCTCCTAGATTTTGTTGTATTTATTTGTTCTGCTAACTGTTAAGGAGCATAGGAATTTGACTCAAGAAACTCGTGCAAGCATTGGAAAGCCAAATATTCTGGTCATCCTTTTCCATGGATTGTTATGATGGATATTTAAAGTAGATGATGTGTTATGTTTGTATTTGCACCATGCGGAGGCATTTGTTATGCCTAATGTTCTTCAAGCTTAGCAATCATTTAGGTGCAAGTTTTTAAAGAAATCTAACTTGTACGAACCATCGACCTCCTAAGTTGGATCCATTCCCACTAGGATCTATTAGTTGGATCTATTTCAGAGGATAATTAAGATTTGACTTCCTGAACTAACTCTCTCCATTATCATCTCTTCTTCTATGCTTCTCAGTCTTGTTTTATCTCATTCAGATTTTTTTCAGGTCTCTCAAGAAGTCCATAGCAGCCTGCATAAAGCCTCTAACATTAACTGTGGACCTGTGCAAGTCCCAAAACATTGAATCCTCCCACAATAGTTCTTAAACCTCCTCTTTTTTTTTGTCTCTGTTAAGCTATTTACCTGATCAGACATCTGACCTGAACACCTGCTATAGAAAATCTAGATCAAAATGACCAAAAACCAGAGAGCTGTTGTCCATTTTGGGCCCTTTGAGTACCAGTGTGGTGAACTATGGTACTATCTCTTAGGAATACTTATCTGTGATTCAATATCGGGAAGTGGTTGTCTATTTTGAGTCATTGATAGTTGTTTGATGTTTCACTTTCTCTATGTTGCTTACGGATTTATTTCCTCTTGTTCCCTTGGAGCTTTTCCTTCTATTTACTTGACTTGATTTTATTTGGCTAATATCAATGTCTTGTTAAACAGAACTTAAAAAATCCCTGCATGCTGTTTTTTCACAATTTGGGAAGATATTGGAGGTGCTTGCTTTTAAGACGCTGAAACATAAAGGACAGGCATGGGTTGTCTTTAAGGATGTTTCATCAGCATCTGAGGCACTCAAACGGATGCAAGGATTTCCATTCTATGACAAGCCCATGGTAAATGTCTAGGCCTTTTAACCCCAATTATAATCTTTATAAAGAAACGTTTTAGAGCTTTTGTAGCAAATTTTGAATTTTTAAATTAGGGCATCATCATATGCCTAATAGCTATTCCTCACATCATGCTTTTATAGTCATGTTGAGTTGGTTGTGCTTTGTTGGAACCATGGTGGATCTTTTTAACGTATAGTTTTTAATGCATGATTGTAATGACTGGGAACAAGGTTCGCCATCCGGGTACTGTACCCTGTACTTGTATCATCCTATTACAGTGACAGTACGTGGTATGGTATGAGATGGCGGGGTGTGTCAAGTGTCGGTACGGTATCGTACCACTACGGTATTGGTATGGTATGGTAGGTCCGTTATGGTATGATAGCAATCGGTACGGCAAACTTTGACTAGGAAACTAGTGTTGGTGTTTTGCTATAAATTGATGCTACATTAAGAGATTAGTGATTGTTCTTCTACAAAATTGGCCACACTTGACAACTGAAGTCTGGTGTAATTTTGTTTTCAGAATAAAACACCATTAAGCATTGATTATTCATTTCCTGGTGTTTATCAAAAAATTGCTCTAAGGAAAACCTCATACTAAGAGTCCTTTTGGTGGTAGATAAGTCGTGATTGTACTGTTTATGCATGTATTTCTGAACTTTTGTCACAATTTAGTTTATCACAAATTACTCTTGCATCTCACGTAAGTGACCAAAATGGATGCTACTTTTGGAGGACAACGCCCCTTATGTTGTTCATGTAATTTCTTGTTTGGTAATTTCAGGTACAAGTTATGAAGGTGGGATATTAACAATTTTTTTAATTATACCATATTGTCTCTTTTTCTTTTGTAACATTATCTAGAGGAAGATAGGAATAAGAAGGTTATAATATTATATACAAGGATTTACATGCCAACCAGTAATAGCGTGGACGAGGCTTTGGTTGTTACAATTATAGAGTCCAACAGTGTGATTCAATTCTGAACTGCTTTGAGACTGTAGAAGCATCAGATGGTGCTCAAGGCTTGGGGAGCTTGGCATTTTTGCATAATTCTTTTGGGCTGCATTTTGGGTATTTGGTTGGATGATATAATTGTACATTGTCAGTTGGGCATGTGCCATTCTCAATCAAAGTTATTTACTGATTTCCTTATGGATGATCAAACAAAAGTATCTGTGGACATATTTTAGCAGCATAATTACCATGAACGCATAGGTTTTATGGCGTCAGTTTGACGAATGACATTCTCAATCTGAGTAATTCTTTAATTTCCTTTTGGATGATATATAACAATAAATATTTTTGGACCTATTAGGGCAATTTAATTAAGATATTGCTGTTGATTAGCTTGGATGAACAATTCTTCAAAGGAAGACTAGCTTTAGAGTAGAGAATAGAAGTTTGATAGTAGACGTTTGCCATGTGAAATGATTGAAAATTTATTAGAATGGTTAGAGACAAGCTTGAAGAAGTGCTCAAGAACTGGAGTGATTCCTAGGTTGGGCACAATGTAATTTCACCTGTCACTAGTAAACTCAAGTATAACAAGATTGATTTTTGAAACTTGCTTTGATACTTTATGGAACGCATGGAAGGGAAGAATTAGAAGAAATTCTAAGGGAAAAAAAAAAGAATAAGAATTAAGATTGTTGGTGTTGTTCTATGCAAAATTTATAAATGGAAACTAGGCTAACATAATGCTGAACATAACAGTAATGGAAATCACTGATAGAAATTCATGTAAATTTGACTTCTCAAAAGAAAAATTGGGGTTTGCATGCATGCATTTTCATTTGTATGGGACTGTGAGTGTACGTGTGTGAGAGGAGAGATTCATATGAAACAAATGTTTTTCTTCTTCTACCTATTGTTTGAGTGATGTCAACCTCAGTAGCTATTATTTCAGTGATGTCAACCTCAGGATTAAGGGAAGTCTATCTTTCCCTATCCTTTTAAAAAAAAAAAAAAAGAATGGTTAAGTTGTCCTGACAGCATTTATGAGCTTATTGATTAGGTTCCATGGTTGGTTGCATTAGTGTGCAAAAAAGCATGCAGTACCTAGATTTGATGTATTTAGAAGTTCTGTGTTTCAGTTTTTATGCTTAGGAAAATTACTGATTGTTACTTGCAGGAGACTTATTTTTCATAATTTTGTCCATTAGGCTGGAATTATGCATCTAATGGGTGCTTTAGTTAGTTACGGATAAAAACTTGTATATGTTTCCCTTAATTTCTCTCTTTTATCAAGTTATAAAGTTTTATTTGTAATCCAGGTTTGAATTTTTGGTATTTGTTCAGTCCTTGAAATTTCATCTTGTTGCCCCTTTCATTTCATTTATTCTTTGTTACTAATCTTGGCAGAGTTTCCTTCTTTTTTTTTTGATAAAAAGCCCATAGGCAAAGAGAAAAAAGATCATTTCTGCTAGCAGATGCTTGAGGAATCATGTGATCATAGCTCAGGTGGCAGTTGTATTTCTACCTTCTGTCTTACCCATGTAAGAAGATAATAAGGGGAGTGAACAAATGATAGTTACAAGATAATTCAGTTGGTGGTTTTATTGGGTTGTGGATGAGAAACACATCACCATTCTAATGATCATGATGGCTCTACTATTGTTACAGAAATAGTGGGGAAGAAATCATGCTAAACTTGGGTAAAGACTTGATGAAGATCAAGTTGTGGTGTCAGGAACTGGTGTTCTTGTAAGGATACAAGATCAAAAATTAGGATATATAGGTTGGCTGTTAGGCATGAAAATTTTTTGCTTGTTATGTGAAAGCAGTAGATGGAGAACATAGAAATAGTCCTCATAATTTTTGCAAGCAAACCGGTCTGCACATCTGTCAAGAAAGTACTTTTGGACTGTTTCCAAACTATAAAACTCCCTTTGCAAGATATACCATAAACTACCATTTAGTTTCATGATAATTGTTATTTGAATTGTGGTTTCAGCAGTTTTGGAGATCATAAAGAAATCTGGAAATATCAGTCAAAATTAAGGTATAATAAGAAATAGTTTAAAAAATGAAATCTGTCAAGAGTAACAAATTTAACATCATCTCAAAATATATAATGTATTTAATTCCTTTAGATGTAATTCTTTTATGGTAGTTTCCCATTGAAACAATAAAAGTATTTTTGAACATTAAATGTTAGAAAGTCATGTTTGGAGTGTACTGTATCAACATTTGCAGTCTAACATATGATAGGAGAAATGTTTGTGAAATTATAGATCTATGATAGCAAAACCTTTGTCAGAAAATGTACTTTTCCTCGAAATGGTTTTTGAAGTCTGCGTTCCAGTGCTTCTAGTTTTTCATAAACTTGCAGTATTCAAGTTTTCGCTAGAGAACAAACACCAAATTTAAAGAAATGAGAATATGCATATGACTAGAATTAAAACAACAAAAAAATTGTATACATTATATTTGGTGACATAAGATAGTAATTCACCCCAGTTTCATATCAGGTTTGTGCTGAAACTGAAACTTCTGATTTTTTTATTTTGGAGTTTTGAACAAAATTTTAATCATGGCACTATATAGTATTCATCATTAGAAGAAATGGATCTCACATGTAAGAATGATTCTTGGATCTTTTATGCATATGTTGTTTAACAGTTGAAATGGTCATGAACTTATGTGATAACCTGTACAAAAATGTCTTTTAATGGGACAGTTCAGTAGCTGGTTGAATATATCCACACTTCTACCTAACATATGGACTCCATTCTGGATTTTCCAATGAGTTTCATGTTGTGTCATGTGGTGTCAAATGTCCAGACATGTCAGCATTTTACAAATCGGGAAATTGAATGTTGAGATGACATGGCAATTAGCATTTGAAAATAAGTTCTTAAGTGGCATATTGTATGATGAAAAAAATGTTGGCAACTTACATCCTACAACCCCAAAGCTATTCAAGTTTCTCAATTTTTCATCTTTTCTCCCGCCAGTGCAAATGTAATAGCAAGGTTGGTCTTTAGTGCATGCTGGAGGTCATGTGTGTCAGTCCAAAATATTTTCTGTTTCAAAGTGTATGTGATATGGTGTTCTACTTTCTTTTTTTTCCCCTCTTACATTCTTGTCCCATAGTTGGATGGCTACCTTCTCTTCCCTTGATAATGATACAGATGGTTTGTTTAAATGCAGAGAATTCAGTATGCGAAGACCAAGTCAGATATAATAGCAAAAGCTGATGGTACTTTTGTCCCTCGCGAAAGACGGAAGAGGCATGAAGAAAGAGGTAAGACTGAGTTTTGGTGTTCTCTCTCTCCATCTCTTGTGTAAGAAAACTGCTTATATCTACGTTTTGTAATCTGGTGATTCAATTTCTGGCTCCTTAGATCTTCTATTCTTCATGAACCGTTTCACGGAAAATATGAACATAACTACATAAACATAACCATCTAGCCTTTCTGAACTATTTGAGATTGGCTTTATGGATCCATGTTTGTCCGGTAGTCCTATTTAGGTTCATTTTTGCTGTTATTCTAAGTTTCTCCATATCCTTCCTCACAATCTCCATCCATGTTACCAAGTATGAGCATAACTACTCAAATACTTCTTTTCCCTGTATTTAACTCATGACAATCAAAGCATAAAATCTGCAGCATCTGCTCTTCAAATGACATGATCTTTTTTTTGTTGTTTTAAGAAATTTCAACTCTAGAAAATTCTATGTATGCCAAAAAAAAATGAGCTAACTTTGAGGTTCTTTAAGTTAATAACATACTGTTTTACCAAAAAAAAAGTTAATAACATACTGTGGCGTGTTTAATTGAAAGGTAATTGCAAATAATGAATGAACAAACTGTTGCATTATTGGCAGGATGCTGTTATTGATTTTTCGAAGCATCAATAAATAATACCAGTTGATTATTTAACTTGGAAAATGCCACCTCAGTTTTCTTTGATACAAATATGATGTACTAGCAGATAAGTGACTAAACTAATGCTTTTCAGATACTAAGTTACCACATTGATCATTTCATAAATATATACAATGAGGGGCTAAATCTTAACCTCTGCCTGACTATCTTGAGCCTTTATATTACATAATTTACCTATCAAAACTGTAAAGAATCTGTTGTAGTAGATATATGTGTTTCTGCTTAATTTGCATTATTTTTATAGGAAACATTGCTTACATTTTTTTCTGGTGGTGATACAATGCAGCTGAAAGAAAGCGGCGGGAGCAACAGCTTGATGCTGCCCAAACTGGATCTGGTCCCTATGGAGCTACACCACCTGTATGTAATCTTTCATATTTTGGATCCTGCCATGACCTATTCTAGAACTGTTATAACTTTCCAGGGAGGTTATGTCTAGCCTTCTTCATGAACTTTGCCAGAAAATGTGTGTTTATCATGCAAATTTACGGTTATACCTTCCAAAAAATGCAAAGGCATGAATATATTTACTACCTTGTTTACCCTCTCATACCTTATATCGGCATAATTAATGCCCATCTAAATCTAATTTGCCATAAATTTGGAAGGTCTAATTCAAGCAGTGTTCTTGTCTTTATGAAACTGAAATCCATTCCATACGTATAAAACTTAATAAATGAAAAAAACTCTATATTTGATTTCACACTTTCTCTAACTCGTGCTGCACCACTGCTTTTGGAATTGCATATTCTGTCTCCTTGTATGTATTCAAAACATTCCATCTGCTCTGTAGTCTTTCATGTAATTTCAAGAAGATCCACCAAACACAATTTTTTTTTCTTGTGCAAGATTATAATCATTGATGCTAGCTTCAAATTTCATTCGAGGTCATAGTTATCCATTCAAGGCCTCTCAACCCACTTACAAAACCCCTCAAATGCGAGATTTTATGTATTAGAATAAAAACCCAAACTCAACAGTGACTTGATATGATTCCCTATAGGTGGTTTTACTTGTAGGACACAAATTAGCTTGTTATTCAGACATATGAACGAACTAATAACAGAAGCAAGGAAAAGAGAAAAGCAGTATTTATGTTTGATAAGTTTGAAATATTGTAGAACAGGAGATGTCCTTAGATGCTTTTTTGTTCCACTATGCACAGATTCTAAGTGTTTTCCTGGAATAAGACATGGCGGTCCAATATGAGGTATTTTAGGTTGTGGTTTTAAATATTGGAGTTCATTATGATAATAGAGCTTGAAGAAATGGGAAAACTACAACTTCTTGCAAGTTTTGACTCAGAAACGTGATTTATTGTGGAGGATAATGGAGGATGAGGATCAGAGATTTAATGACAGTTATGGGTTGTAAGTCTTTGGTGTAGTTATTTGTCACTGGTTAGACCTGTTTGGGTGGCCGATTACTGGGAGATTTGGAAGAAAAATATTAAGGACGGCAAGCAGAAGAAGAAAGTATGGAAGGAAGATGCATGAGGAAGAGAGAATAAATGGTACATAGAGTGAATCAAGATCTACCTAAATGTCGCACATTGTTGGGAGCCTGATGCATTTACCAACTGATTTTCAGCTGAGGTGAAAATCTTGGATGAATAATAGCTGCAAATAGAAGAAAACACCTTGGTTCAACACACCGGTGATTGTAATGATGCATTCATGGAAACAGGGATGAGGGGAAGAGTGAATATGAAGACAAAATGGATAAAAAGAAAGTTACTGATGAAGAATGTATGAGCACACACAAAGAAAAGACTCCAGTGGGAAGGGGTACTTTGTTTTTAAGGATGTAGGGAAAGGAGTGATAGAACTGGAGAGTTGCACAGGTGGTCAGAAAGAATATGGAAAAGCTTGAAATAACATTAGAAGTGGCCATAGAATGTTTGGCAATGAGGACCCACTTAATTGAACCCAAATAGTTGGGACAAGGCTGAATGATTGTAGTTATCACTATATTTGAGGACCTGTCTATTGCAAGAAGAATTCTCATATGGGACAATCTACCAGGCATTAGTATCTAGGTAACAATAGCCCTAAACAGAAATAATAGGTGAGTGAGGATACATAATTTCAACCCCAAATATTTGGGATGAGGCTTGATGGTTGTTAGTTAAAAAGGAGAGGATGGGATAGAAAAGGTACCATGGGAGAGGAGCTGTTCCTGCCTCACTTGCAGCAGATGGTTGATGAGAGAAAATTGAAAGAGAGAGATGAAATTTTTGATTGATCCCCAAAAAAAGGAAAAAATAAAACCAGACAACAAGAACATAAATGTGGTTTTGTTCAAACTATGTACTGATCTTTATAAAAACTTAAATTATATGGTGCAGTTAAGAAGTCTTAAAACAGATATATCCAAACTGTTTAAAATAATATTTAGCTACTAGTAATTAAATAACAAGATGTTATGACTTTTTACTTATAATATGATCACCTTTGCCTATCACATTGAAGTCACAAATGATTTTTCCAGAGGCTGGTAGATTTGGTTCAAAGATAAATGTGATATTTATCTGTTTCATGTCTTTTGTGGAGAAGCTTAGCAAAGTAGTGTTCTCAAACTTCGGACCAAGGTATGCTGAACCGGTACCGCTGGTCGTTTCGGCCGGCCGGCGGTACGGTTCGGTATGGTTTCATACCGTACCAAACCAACGACCCGAACCGGAAGAAAAAAGAGAGAAATAGAGAGAGAAAGAGGAAAAAAAAAGAGGGAGGGGAAGGAGCCAGTGGGGCCGCCAGACGGCCTCCGACTGGCCGCCGTGGCCATCGGAGGGCGCAGTCTATGCGCGCGGCGCCGCATGCATGAAACAGGGGCATCGCCCCTATTTCGTAATTTTTTTTAAAAAACATAGTTTTAAGTGAAGTCGGCAAACGATTTATCGGCTTCACGATTTTTGTTTTTTTAAAAAAAAAATCTTAAGTCGGCAACCCAGTTGCCGACTTCATAAGTTTAAAACAAAAAAAAAAAAAAAAAAAATCGAAACAGACGTTGTCTGTTTTGAAAAAGAAGGGGGCGGAGCCGCGGAGGGGCTCCGCGTCTCCGCCCGCTTAACCGCCCTCAGACCGTCGGCGTCGGCTCGCCGGCCACCGGGAGCCTCGCAACGGAGGCACCGTCCGTCCGGTAGGTTCTCCACCCCTCTTCCGAGCGTTCTCTCTCTTTTTTGTTCTCTTAAAAGTCCTATCGGATGATACGGGGCTCGAAAGCCCTCCGACTGCCGCAACCGGCCACCGCCAGCCTCCGACGGCTCCCACCTCCCTCCCTCTCCTCCCCCCTCTCTCTCTTTCTCACTTTCCGTTCTTTTTTCTTCGGTACAGCCGGTGTACCGATTTTACCGGCCGAATCGTGCCGGTTCCCCACCGGTCCGGTACGAGATGGGGTGTACCGGCTGATTCGGCACGGTATGGCAAACCTTGCTTCGGACCATGTTATGTGATATGAAAAACATGTGGTTTTCTGGTGGCAGATCCTACACTTCTGGCTTATACACTGCTCACATGCCCAACCCACATGCAAATTTACTCCCAAAAACTGACTTTTATTGCACATATTATAGGCATTGCGATTATAAGGATATATATTGTGTTACAAGAAATTACCTGTATAGCACCATTCCCGAGCTGTATTCACATATTTGTATTATTTTAGACAAGAAGTGTTATACATGTATGTGCTGCAGATACCAAGCTTGGTTCTAGCGAGGGGGGCAAAAAAGATGTTGCTTATTTACCCTGATAGTGGTATATAACACCTGTTAGGAAATACAACATCAATAATTATATCATAGCACCAGTTTCGTGAATCCTCTATCTGAACAAGATTTAGCACGTGCAGTAATCTGTGTTAGGGAGTAAAGGGCCCCATGCCTGGGTGACAGGCATCGATATGGGCAGAATTTCTATTGATGGGAAAGGATGTTCGCCAAAGTATTTGTTAAGTTGGGTCCTTCATAGCTCATATAAATACTGCCAATTTTCTGATTTGTTTTTTTTCTTGTTAAGAAATTTAATGTAACAGACCTGAATGGCCAGTTTATTTTTTGATGCTTATGGTTGAACATCAAAAATAATCCCTGCATTGTCGTCTGAAAGTAGGGATGGCAACAGATTAGGTATGGGTCGGTTGGCCAATATCTATGCCCGCTCCATTAAAAACCCCATACTCATACCCACCTCTAGTCAGGTCGGATTGGATAACAAACTCATCATGCAAATTTTATAAAATAATTATAACTTTGAAAAGGAGGATTTAGATAAGGTTATATTGGGTTGGATTCTGGGTGGGGCATACCATTACTCGTATCCAACCCGAACCCACTTCAAATATTTTACCTAGATCCCATACTCACCCTGGCTTTTCATCGGGTTGGATCGAGTACTCGGTTGGTCGGCTACAGTTGTTTGAAAGTGAGCAACGAGCTGTTTAATTGAACCAGCTTACCAGCATCTTTGATATTAAAGGAATGTTGAAAGGAAAAAGGAATGATTCATAGAACCATGCCTCAAATGGAAGTCGACAATCTAGGTCATTGTTGCAACCTATAATAATTTGAGCTGATAAGCTATCTGATAAATTTAGGATTTTTCCTGGTGTGTTTGTATGCATGCTTGTGCTGATGGTTATAATCTGTCTTTTACATATATTATTGCTTGGTGTGCGCTCTGATTTTCTAATACTTTTTCCTTTTCTTTTTTTTTTTAATGAAAGTTTTCCTAATTTACTTTTACATGAAAAAAAAAATTGCAGCTTTCTCAATTGCCTTATCCTGGAGGGGCTAAGTCGATGATTCCTGAAGCACCAGCACTGCCAAACAACATACTGTTTGTTCAGAATCTTCCCCATGAGACTACTCCCATGATGCTGCAAATGCTCTTCTGTCAGTATCCTGGTTTTAAGGAGGTTAGAATGGTAGATGCAAAGCCTGGAATTGCTTTCGTGGAGTATGGAGATGAGATGCAGGGTACACTTGCCATGCAAGGTCTTCAGGGTTTCAAGATTACACAACAGAATCCTATGCTTATCACATATGCAAAGAAGTAGGCTATGTGCGAATTTGTGGTCTGTTTCAATAGGTTTTTCTATTGATGCAGCTTTAAGAAGGGTGCTTCTTCAGTCTGAGAAGTTTTGGATGTTCCATTTTAATTTAACATGTTAATGTAGTATCCAAGGGGGAATTACATTATGTTGAACTTTCTCATTCTCAACACTGACCAATTCTCTTCAAACATTGGCTTGTTATCCATAGATCTTTTCCCAGGCCTCTGTTTGTTAGCTTCTCTTCTAAATGGTGTTGGCTTCTCTTCTCTTCTCTTCAGAGTTTTCTCACATACAATGGACCTCTGACATCAGCAGGCATGTTATTCTGTGATGCCAGAATCATATTTTGATTTTTGATCAGCATGGAGGTGTTGATCTGGATGTAATTTGTCATACGCAACATTGCCATCATAGAATATCTGGCAGTCTCTCAATCTTTGGCTATAATATTCCTCATTGATAGCTAGCTACTGCTTGCATTGATCACCTCAGTACTGGAGTCCTGCATTGGTAAGTCTTTGTTTCCATACATGATTAGCGTACATTAACTGTTAACGCATCCTCAGAATGAGCAGCTTTCTTGGGAAGAGCAGCATCTAATAAATCAATGTCACTGGAAGCCCATGTCCCTACATTTATGAGTGATCTAAATGCCTATATGGCTCGGGAGAACAAAGCATCAGTGGTACGTAGACAACACCTAATTCAGTGTCCTATCATTCGAGTTATTCCTCTTTCATTTTTAGCTGGGTTGATAAGATCATAGGTTAGAACTCAACATTCAGATAGAATTGAGCCAGTTGATGGAAGTATATTTGAGTTTACATTTTTATTATTTTGTGCTGTAAGAATGAAATTAGTTCCCTATATGAACATTTGTTATATTTCCTATTCATCCACTATCTCTAACTCTCAGAAATCTTGTAGGTTACAGGTTCAGGTGGTTGCATGAGCTTAGGCTGCGACCGCTAGACTACAAACCTGTTAATTAGCTTTATGTTGAGTGGCAACTCCTTTGGTTTAAAATTGTTGTTACAAGAGTTACTGCAGTGAATGATGGTTAATACTAGACCTACAGCCTCACAATCTGTCTAAACCTTCCATTGAATTTTCAAATGAGGGTTGATGTGAGTGATGCTTATCATGAGATTTCATCCTGTTATCTGCAGCTAACTTACTACAAATTACTGCATTCAGCTTTATTAATGCAAGGGATGCAAAGCTCATCGATCATACATTTGGAAACCTTTTTCATTGGTAAACATCCATTTCTGATGCCTTCAGAAATCATCAACATTTCTTTGACATGAAATGACCTCAGGATCCTGTATCAACTTCCTGATAACTTCACCTTCAGAAGGTATCTGAATAATGAGGCTCTCTCAGATCTCAGAGACGTTCTGGGAAAGAATCAGAATACCAGGCCAACAATGTTCAGTTCCGTTTCAATGTAGTAAACGAGAGAAGAGAGAGCACCTATTTTACTTTTACTCATCCCAAGCCCTAATCTCTCTACTTTTACCACAAAGCCACCTTACATCTGATTAGCTGACATTTTAACAGTCCTTATTTGGTTATATTTTATGGTAAGAATCATGTCTTCTTAACGGTAACCAAGAAGTTGATCAGCAGGAGCATTTGCTTACTGTGTGACTAGAAAGTAGTAGATGAAGAGTAACATGAAAATATAAACATAATCAAGGCATATAAATTGGGGAAAGTCAGACCTCAGGCATGACTAACCTAGGACTATGCAGTATGGCAAGCATGACAATATAAAATGATGCTGCTAAAAGAGAAGATTGGAGAGGCGGATAATCCTATTTGCTACGTAGTAGAATTGGAGAAAGCAAATGTAGGAATGACCGGAAAAAATAACAACCACCAAAATTAGGAGTGCTACCAATTAAATACAGATGGTTCTCATGAATCGGAGAAACGTGCTGGTTTTGATTGTTATTATTAAAGGAAGGTAGAATAACAATAATGTAAGCTGGATTCATGACAAAAAATATTTTTGGAACCTGTGATAGAAACAAATGTTCCGATACTTGAACAGTTTAAACTGATTGAATTTTCATTCCCTGTTCAAGTGCAAAATATAACGGTTACCCATCTCCTGCTACATGAGAGCCTACGAGATTCTGATATCTAAATCCTCCCACACCCTTTTTTCTGTTGGCTATCGGTTGTTGGCGAAGTGACGACTGATAGAGCGCGAGGATGTTCTTCTAAGACAAGCATGAATCAAGCTCGGTTTGAAGCTAAACAAACCATAAACCAGCAAAATATATTCAAAAGTAATTTCGAGTCGAGTCCAAAACCGACTCAATTCAATTAAACTTAGCTTGATAAAACTTAAATAATTTAAATTATATATTATATATTTTATATATGCAATAGTTACTGGAATAGAGTTTTAAATGGTGCCATGTTTTATTTTTAATCAATTAAATATTAACTGAAATTGGAATCAAACTTTTGAACCAAGTTTGAAATTCTTAATTATTTGTGAAAACCAAGCCTGATTTAATCTCAAGGTGACTTCAAATCAATTTAGAATTATCAAGTTGATCAAATAAGTCCGTGCTTGACTCGGTTTGAAATTGAACTCGAATATAGCTTGAAATGATACAAAACAAATCAAGGTTGATCATGAAGTTTAAGCCCGATTAGACCCAAGCTTGATCAAGCTTGGTTCGATCACACCCCCTAGATCAAGCTAGTTGCTCAAGCTTGGAAACATTTACATAATGGCCTACAAATGAAACTGTTCTATGATCTTTCCCTATGATAATTGCTTCCTTATTTTGGCATTGTCTATTCAATTGGGCAGTGTAGGATGCATAATTACAATTGCGCTGCTATAAGAGATTTTAATATGGACAAAAGCCTTGAAATTTATCCTAAGAAATAATAAAAGATATAGGGAATTCAACGTTGATCTCGTTTTTATTCCCCCAAAAATAACTAGAAAAGGCAAGAAGAGAAACCAATAGTGAAGAACATGTATCAGCAATGG